>NC_142490.1:35824915-36124915 GCF_965113065.1 Corylus avellana | reverse complement strand
CTAACATTTGTTGTTTTTGGCATGTAATCACTTGTTAATTTGATTTGGATAACATTTTAGTGTAGGTTGAACTTTAATATATTTGCCTTAGCTCTATGATTTGAATTGCATTTTGATTTGGCTCAGGCTTTATTCATTCGGCTGAGAATATTTGTTTTTAATAGTTAAATTAAAATAGCCAAAGTTGCAGCTAAGCAACCAATCTGTTGTTATATATATTTGGGTTCTATTCATTTCTTATACCTTTTGTTTTAACTATCTGGTTTGGAAGAATCCCTAAAAAGAGCATGCTACGTATGTTTTAACTCGTAAGTGATCTGTTTATTCTACATGCTAGATATGTCTTGAGTGATAAAGCTCCCTTGACATATTTATCAAGGTTAAAGAACTTAAAGTAAATAATGAAAGGGGATAAAAATATCTAACACATTTTTTTTTAGTGAACGCGCAAGGGTGGCAAGTGGCAACCTCGGAGATTACTATGTTTTATGTTGTAATTTGTGTTGTAGTTTAGTTATTTATGTACTTTTTTTTATTATTATTATTTTCATTTGTATTTATTTCATTTATATGTAGTTTTTTTTTTTTTTTTTGTTCGAATCTTTTGGATCAAGTTTATGAGTTTTTCAAATTTTTTTATTATAAAGAAATATGAAAAACAAACCTAATCGAGCCAAGTTGCCCAATAAAGGCTCGAAAGTGCTTTTAAGTAAGCTTGGGCTCGGATTAGACTTTTCCAAAATGTTTAGTCTAACTCGAGCTCAAGTGTTTAAAGGTCTTCATAAACGAGCCAGTCTTGAAATTCCAAAACTTAGGACGACTCGACTTGATTACAGTCCTAAACTCATGTATCCAGATACACATTAATCTACCACATTGGCAATTACACCAAAAAATAAAAATTAAGGGGGGAAATACATTTTACCCCCTGAACTATCCATACATTTACACTTTGACTTCCAATGTTTAAAAAGTGACACTTGACCCTCCTAAACTTCCAAATTGTTATAATTCAACCATTCTGATTTTTTTTTCCCAAAATGCCCCCATCTCAAGTTTTTTTTTTTTTTTTTTAAATAATAATAAATTAAATTTTTTTAAAAAATTTAAAAATTAAGGGGTGGCCGGTCACCCCAGTTGGGCTTGGGGGTGGCTTCGGCCACCCCTTAATTTTAATTTTTAATTTTTTTTTTTTTTTTTTTTTAACTTGGGATGGGGGAATTTTGGAAAAATAAAAAAGTCAGAATGTTCGAATTGTAACAATTTGGAAGTTTAGGGGATCAAGTGTCACTTTTTAAACATTGTAGGTCAAAGTGTAAATGAGTAGATAATTAAAAGGGTAAATATATTTTTCCCAAAATTAAGAGAGAGAAAGAGAGAGGGGAGGGGGGGAGAAAGTGAAGATCCACTCCATTGCCACCCTCCAAACTTTGGTTCCAGCCCCCATAAAGGGGTGAGGGTCAATAGATCCACCAATGTTCACCTTTGCAGAGTTGGAGGGTGGTGGGGAGAATGGATCCCTTGGCTTTTTTCTTTTTATTCATTCTGTTGAGATTTGTTTCTAACTGTTAAATTAAAATAGCCAAAGTTGCAGCTAATCAGCCAACCCGTTGTGTTTTTTTTTTTTTTTTCTTTTTTCTTTTTTCAGATCTAGTCATTTCTTAATTCTTATACCTTTTGTTTTAACAATTTGGTTTTTGAAGAATCCCTAAAAAGAGCATGCTAGGTAGTTTTAACTCGATCTGTATATTCAGCATGCTAGATGTGTCTTAAGTGATAAAGCTTTACATGTTTATCAAGACTAAAGAAATTGGAGTAAACAATGAAAGCGGATAAAAATATCTAACACATTTTTTTTAGTGAATGCAGGAGTGGCAAGTGGCAACCTCGGAGATTACTATGTTTTTTGTTATAATTTGTGTTGTATTTTATTCATTTATGTAAATTTATTTTATTTTCATTTGTATTTCTTTCATTTATTTGTAGTTTTATTTTTCTTATTTGTAATTCAACCTTTCTTTTTTTTTTTCTTTTTCTTTTTTTCCGAATTTGCTTGTAATTGCCCTAAATTACTTATTTGGTATCTTTTGAATCAAGTTTATGAGTTTTTCAAAAAATATTATTATAAAGAAATATTAAGAAAAAAAACCTAAACAAGCTCTAATCGAGCCGAGCTACCTAATTGAGGCTCGAAAGGGCTTTTTAACCGAGCTTGGGCTTAAATTAGGTTCAGATCAAACTTTTCCAAAATGTTTAGTCTAGCTCAAGCTCAAGTTGAATCGAGCTTATTGGGTACCCAACTCGACTCGATATAGCGTTTTCAATGAGCTCGATCTAAACTCGTTTAAAAGTCCTCTTAAACGAGCCAATCTTGAAATTCCAAAACTCAACACAACTCGACTCGTTTACAGTCCTAAATTCATGTATCCAGATACACATTAATCTACCACAAAGCTTATTGGGTACCCAACTCGACTCTATATAGCGTTTTCAATGAGCTTGATCTCAACTCGTTTAGAAGTCCTCTTAAACAAGCCAGTCTTGAAATTCCAAAACTCAACTCGTTTACAGTCTTAAATTAATGTATCTAGATACACATTAATCTACCACCTAAGCAAGTACACCAAAAAACTAAAGAGAGAGAGAGAGAGAGGTGAAGATCCACTCCATTGCCACCCTCAACATGACTCAACTTGTTTACAGTCTTAAACTCATGTATCTAGATATATGTTAATCTACTACATAGGCAATTACACCAAAAAATAAAATAAAGAGAGGGAGGGAGAGAGAGGTGAAACTCCACTCCATTGCCACCCTCCAACTTTGGTTCCAACCCCCATAGACCCTCTACAGAGTTGGAGGGTGGCGGTGGAGTGGATCCCCCCGCCCCTCGCACTTTTCCTTTTTTGTTATTTTTTTGGTGTAATTGCTTGTATCTGAATACACTTGTCAGATTTTTATTGGTCTGACGTGGACAATATGACGTGTAACAAGTTTTCCATTAAAGAATGAACATAAATATAATGAAGAAACTTATTTGTCACTCGAGCAAAACTCAAGAATTTAATTCTAAAAATTAGAAACTCAATCCTTATATATAACTCAACAAATTCTAGAAAATTGCCCTTAATTTATCTAAAATAAGTAAGTTTAAAGTGGATAGAGCGTCAGAGCCGCTTGTGAACAGGCTATACCTTGGCTCGAAACCAGTTTATTTATTAAATGAACATAACTTGAACAAATCTCCATGCTCGTTTATTAAACGAGCCAAACTCTTATAAACTCGTTTAATTTTATTTTTATTAATGTTAACTTTGTAATGAGAACTTTTTAAGTATTTGAAAATATAAAAAAAGAATTCTCTTCCTAATGTAATAAGTTAAATTATATATATATATATATAGAGAGAGAGAGAGAGAGAGAGAGAGAGAGTTTGGTCAGCCTTCAGCCCCGGTAGGAGGAGCATTGTGGAGAATATTGGGTTGGCCCAAGAAATTATGAAGAATTATCACAAAAATGAAGGGAAGCCGAGATGCACCATCAAAGTAGACCTGATGAGAAAAGCCTACAAATATTCAGTGGATTGGCATTTCTTGTTGCATTGTCTCTACAGCTTTGGATTTCTCTTAATGGTAGTTGTTGAGATAAAATAATTCTACGATCACAAATGAAGTAGAAAAAAATACTAAAATAGAAAAATAACAAACAGTCACACAAGACACCAAAATTTAAGTGGTTCGACTTAACAAGCTTACACCCATTTGAGGAGACAATACAGGAAAAATTCATTAACAAAAAGTAGTACAAACAAAATCACTCAAACACAAAAATCCCAATACACCCAAGCTTACAAACACACAAAAGAGATATATATATATATATATATTCTCTAAATTCTCTTAGTGCCTTATGACACACCAAACTTGTGAGAATACAAAATGAGAACACTCTCAAGTCTCTCTGTTCTCAAACGGAGCTGCTGCCCATTCTCTCTCAATTTTTCTCTCTAACCCACAAGCCGCAGCACTAATGAAAAGCTATATATAGAAGTAGGCCAAGATTTCACGGTTAAAGAGTTAAGGAATTGAATTCTTCCTAAAAAGAGCATGCTAACTACGTTTTAACTCATAAGTGATCTGTTTATTCTATATGCTAGACATATCTTGAGTGATAAAGCTCGCTTGACATATTTATCAAGGTTAAAGAACTTTAAGTAAATAATGAAAGGGGGTAGAAATATCTAATACATTTTTTTTTAGTGAACGCAAGGGTGGCAAGTGGCAACCTCGGAGATTACTGTGCTTTACGTTGTACTTCAGTCATTTATGTATATTTTTTTTATTATTATTATTTTCATTTGTATTTCTTTCATTTTTTATTTTTTATTTTTTTTTCGAATTTGCTTGTAATTGCCCAAAATTACTTATTTGGTATCTTTTGAATCAATTTTATGAGTTTTTCAAATCTTTTTTATTATAAAGAAATACTAAAAATAAACCTAATCGAGTCGAGCTGCCCAATTAAGGCTCGCAAGTGCTTTTTAAGTAAGCTTGGGCTCGGATCAGACTTTTTCAAAATGTTTAGTCTAGCTCAAGCTCAAGTGTTTAAAGGTCTTCTTAAATGAGCTAGTCCTAAAATTCCAAAACTCAGGATGACTCGACTTAATTATAGTCCTAAACTCATGTATTTAGATACACGTTAATTTACCACATTGGCAATTACACCAAAAAATAAAAATTAAGAGAGAGAAAGAGAGAGGGGGAGGTGAAGATCCACTCCATTGCCACCCTCCAACTTTGGTTCGAACCCCCATATAGATCCACCTTTGCAGAGTTGGAGGGTGGTGGCCAATCACTGTGTTGATGGGGTTGGTTGAGCTCCTTGAGTTTCCCTACCGGTCGAGTCTTAAAGCATGTTCTCTGTTTTGTGCCTTTGCGTTCGCTTTCTTGGTTTGGTCAGGACTTACAGTTTGGGTTTTATCACACCGACCCAACCTAAGTTGATCAAGTGTATATTTGGTCTATCAATGTCATTTTGTATGATTTGACTAATATGAGGAGAGCTTGTAGCTAGACCATCAAACTTTAGTCCATACTCTTAAAGTAATGATTAAATAATTAAATTTGTTAATTATTTTTAACTTAAATTTTTGAGATAAATAATAATTTAATATGATATATCAAGCTCTACTCTAATTCTTTCCGAGAAACATCTATGAATGCTCAGCCTTGAAAACAATTTGATGTACATATATTGAATCGTGGTAACCATTAACTGGTTAAATTTCTTTGCATATAAAATATTGATTAGTTGCAATATTTTCATGTGTAATAGTACGTAGTTGAAAGAAACCAACAATTGAGCTTAATTATTAAGTTATATATTTACTTATATCTTATATTATCAATGGAAGTTAATGAATATGCTAGCAATACGAGGAGAGCTTCGCCATAATTAAGTTCACGGAGTTTATATAGTAGTTTCCATTTTGGGAATAAGTTTCCTTTTCTTGTCCACTGTACCCAACGTCTTTGAAAAGGACTGCATGATATAAATAACTTGAGAGAAAAGTAGACAAAAAAACGTACATTTTCCACCGCTTTTATCAGCCGTAAACAAAAATCGGTAAAGAATAGAGTACTTTCACGTTCTTTTTGACTTGAAATATTTCTTACAAAGTTCTCAAAAATATTGAAAAGGCACCAAAAATCAACAAATCAGTGATTACAGAAACGAGTAAAAGAGGAGTTTTATAACTGTGATCAAACAATTAATTTGTGTTAGCAGTACTGAGAATTTTCCCTTTGATCTGCTATACAAAAAAAAGAATAAATTCAAACCAAAAAAAAAAAAAAAAATTATGGGTTTCAGAATTAAAGAATTCAAAACGAAAACTATGCATTGATTCTTCTTCACGGCTAGCTGTGATGTACATTTGTGCAGGTCAGCTTGATTATTTTAGCATCATTTACGCAGTCGTTCCCCGTCTATCTCGAGCAGATTCTCTATCACTGCATCCGAAGCAGATACTAGGAATTCCGACCAATTCCTAAAAACCCAGAAAAAAAAACACAGAGAGAGATCATGAGAGACAACATTAGAGATCATCTTCTACAAAACATGTGAAAGAATCGAATAAAAACAGCAAAAAAAAAAAAGAAAGAAAGAAAGAAGAAGAATAGAAATGCACCCGCTTGAGGTATCAAAGGTAAGGCCGACGGTATATTTAGCTTCTTCAAGTGCCCGGCTATACCACTGGAGCTCCGACGCCTTACGAGTTCCGTCGTCATGAACCTGAAGCTGCGAAGGTTTCACGTCGCAGAAGATGGGGATAACCCTCTTCTTTGATTCCATTAGAAGAGCGAGCTCATGGAGACAAAAATAGGACTGGCAGTAGCGGGGAGAAAACACGGCGATCCCCAGCTTGCAATTCCGAATACCGGTGTCGATCTTGTCGTACAGCTTCTCCCCAGGTTTCATGTTTTCGCTGTCGAGAAACGGCTTCAGCCGGAGCATGGAAAGGTGGTAGTAGAGCAAACCGGAAATAGCTCTCTTCGTGTCGATCCCCCGGTGGTTTATAAACACATCGCATGGCCGGGATATTGATCGGATTTGGTTGTGGGGGTGACTCGGATGACTAGGAGGAAGGAATTTACGAGCAAAGCTCCTCGCCAAAACTTGTGATCTCTGCATGGCTTCTTTAAGAAGCTAGCTAAAGGTAGGTTAATTAAAAAAGCTTTCTCGTTTGTTTTGACGTTTTCTTGTTTTTGTTTTGTTTGTAGTTGTCCTGTGAGAGATTATAGGGCGTAGGTATATATATGGGCGGGGGGGGGGGGGGGGGGGAGGGGGGGGGGTTTGACTTGAAAGAGTAAACAACTTTGAATATTTTGACGCGCGCTCTAGCCTTATTTGGTACTCTATTATACGTTTTAAAGCTTCAAACACGTTAATTGTGTAATTAAGCATATTTATTTATGGGATCCGCTGAAATGGTCAGTACTCGATCCTACGCCTTTTGCATGGTTTTGTTAATCACAAAAATTAGTGGGTAAGCTCCTTTAGTACGGCGCTGTAATTGCGGCGATTAAAAATTAATTAATATCCACCTTAAGTCACTTTTATCACTTTTATAATTTCTTTGTCCATATACCTAGCTTTTCAATTTTTTTTTGTCTTTTTCTAAGATACTCGGATTATATATACAAGCTGGAAATTAATATTTTGGTAAATTAATTATAAGAAAATTTTACTCTTATTTCTTCTTATTATTATTTTTAATTGGAGAATAGATATATTAAAGGAAAATTCAAATTTGAGGTATTAGTACTAAATTGAGGATGATAAAATCTCTTTTAAGTGATACCGTCCCTAAAGGGTTAACCTTCCACCCATAGGTTTTAGTTTTAAATCAAAAAATAAATTTTGAGGCATTAGAAATTAAATATTAACTTATAAAAATTTAACAAAAAAAAAAAAAACAAAATAAAACAAAATCTTGCAAGACTAGGAAGAGAGAGATTTTTCTACAATTTTTTTTTTTAATAAAGTCACATCAAACTTTGATAGACACTTATCTGACTCTTGACAACATCATAGTAGGATTCATATTATAGACATATACTGGGCCTGGGGTCTCACGCTACCCTATCCTACAGGCTATATCTGACATCCTAAATCATGTTTTTCTTTTATAATACTTTCACAAGTATGTGTACGTCTTTAAAAGTTTTCATAGGTTAACTAGCTAGGGCATATATATATATATATATATATATATATATATATATATGATTTTTAAACAAACAAATTCACCAAAAGTTTCTCCACAAGATAAGCACTAAGCTCCAAAATCTTCAAATTTTTTGGGAGTGGCTAATCATATGAATATTAAATTATTGGATGATTATTTGATGGTTTGGTGAAAATATTAACGAATATAGATGTACGTCCTAGGTAACTTATGAAATTTTTTGAAAACAAATACTTGTCACTTGTGAAAGTATTATAAAAGGAAAATATACTTTAGCATATGCCCATTTTGGAATCGGGGCTTGACATTGGGTCATGTTTGGGCTTAATTTATATAGTTAGTATAAATAGGGCCAGCAAAACAGGTACTTGACAAGTACCTGTGATCTATGCATGCTTTTTTATAATAAGATTTTAGATTAGATGCATGAATTATCTAAAACCTTATTATAAAAAAATATATACATAGGATAAACGAGTACCTGTCAAATACTTGTTTTGCCAGCCATCACTATAAAGTGGTCCGTCCATGCATGGATCCATACTGAAAAAAAACGTTGCTACTTATCTTGCCTATTAAGCTATATGTACATATAAGAATGTGGTACGTATAAGGTGATGTATGTTAATTTACAGGGCGTTTTTTATAAATGCCTAAAAAGAAAAATTAAATAAATTTAGTGGCATATGTTAGCTAGAAAACGCCAAGAAAATTCCTGGCGCATGTTAATTTACAATGAGTCACACTTTGCAAAACAATGTAAAATTGTTTTTAATTCAATGACTTAATTAAGTAGCGGTTTTTTAGTAGTGACGCATTAATTAAAGCTTGTGATATTGGGAGGAAGAGTTGCTTAACTTTTATTTTTGTCATGAGTGGATAAGGGATATCATAAAATTAATAATTGAGTTCAATTATTTTAGTAGTGACCCAATGAGTGGATTAGGGCATGGATTGGACTTTCGAATATGGCAATTATCATACTTATTTGTATTATCTTCGATCTTGAGTTTCATTGATACCTTGGTGGAGTGGGCGAGACTCAGCTGTGGTCTTGAGGGTGCGCTTGTGGTTTCTGCCATCTAGGTCCCTCTTGAACAATCCCTTGTGATTTTGTGCTATTATGATCACATCCAAGTATAATAGTCACCATTTTGTCTCTCCCTCGAACCTTTTTGAATAGACAAATAAATAAATGTAGGCTGCAGCTCTAATTATATATATGATTTCGACAGTTATATAATATGATTTTTTTTAAGTGTCGTATATGTTTTTTTGTTGCATTAACTAGCTGATGCTTATGCTTTCGGTGGTTTGCATTTAAGTTAAGTCAAACAAGGTATTTCGGTGAGGATTAAACCCCAACCGACACTTATGCATGCATGTACATTGTAATGCCATGTTGGTTTAATTGTGACACATGTAGTCATGTCATGGCCTTCATCGTGAGTCTTGGCTCGTAGCTGGCGGTTGCTTTTCTAATTTCTACGTGGTAATAATGTTAAGTGGAATATCGAATATATATATATAAGGTTTAAGGGTTTAAGGAAAAAGAAAGTGAAATAAGTTTTGTTGTAACATTTTAGTGCAGCATTAATAGATAATTAACCCTAACTACCAACAATAAACGCGTCTTGTATATGTGTCGGCCACTTTCTATAAGTCTAATCATCATACTTGTACTCATCGTCTTGGTGGCGGCTATAAGTTTTATAAATTTCGTTTTTTTTTTTTTTTTTTTTGTCAAAGAGAGAGGATCCAATCGAGAAGGCTTTTTTCTTTTTCTGTTTTTTCCTTTTATTCGTTCTGTTGAGATTTGTTTTTAACGGTTAAATTAAAATAGCCAAAGTTGCAGCTAAGCAGCCAACCCGTTGTGATTTTTTTTTTTCAGATTTAGTCGTTTCTTAATTCTTATACCTTTTGTTTTAACAATTTGGTTTTTGAAGAATCCCTAAAAAGAGCATGCTAGGTATGTTTTATTTGCATGCTAGATGTGTCTTAAGAGATAAAGCTTCGTTGACATGTATATCAAGGTTAAAGAATTTTGAGTAAACAATGAAAGAGGGTAAAAATATCTAACACATTTTTTTTAGTGAACGTAGGGGTGGCAAGTGGCAATCTCGAAGATTACTATGTTTTATGTTATAATTTGTGTTGTATTTTATTCATTTATGTAATTTTTTTTTTTAATTTTTTTCATTTATTTGTAGTTTTATTTTTCTTATTTGTAATTCAATTTTTTTTTTCCCGAATTTGCTTGTTGTTAGAACAGATATTGTCAAGGGGGTCCCCGGGAACCGGGGACACTCCAATGCCAAAGTCAGAAAGTTTCTAAGAGGTATTGTGCTTCAGTGCACAATAATTCAATATTCTCAATAATATGTGTGAGAATATTTCATGATTCAAGATGTTTTAGTACCTTGTGTAAAGGGCCTATTTATAGGCTTGGGGAGCTGAAGTAGACTTGGACTAGATCCTCTTATTTGAATTGGTTTGAGAGTCCAGAGTTGAGATAGAACTCAACAACTATCATGTAGAGATAAACATTCAACAGATATCATGTCAAGATAATCTTGAGTAGTCATAAGTAAGATGTCTTTATTCCAATATTATCCTAATTGGAATATATCTGTCTATTTAATTAATAACCCTTGCTTATTAATTAATATCTTCGTGGGCCTATGCATGGCCATTGGGCCCAGAATTTGATGAGCTTGTAGTGTGAATTTATTCCCAACACTTGTGATTGCCCGAAATTACTTATTTGTTATCTTTTGAATCAAGTTTATGAGTTTTTCAAAAAAAAAAAAATATTATAAAGAAATATTAAGAAAAAAAACTAAACAAGCTCTAATTGAGCCGAGCTGCCCAATTAAGGCTCGAAAAGGCTTTTTAACCGAGCTTGGGCTTAAATCGGGCTCAAATCAGACTTTTCCAAAATGTTTAGTCTAGCTCAAGCTCAAGTTGAATCGAGCTTATTGGGTACCCAACTTGACTCGATATAGCGTTTTCAATGAGCTCAATCTCCACTCGTATAAAAGTCCTCTTAAACGAGCCAATCTTGAAATTCCAAAACTCAACACAACTCGACTCGTTTACAGTCCTAAATTCATGTATCCAAATACACATTAATCTACCACATAAGCAATTACACCAAAAAAGAGAGAGAGAGAGAGAGGTGAAGATCCACTCCATTGCCACCCTCAATACGACTCAACTCGTTTACAGTCTTAAACTCATGTATTCAGATACACATTAATCTACCACATAGGCAATTACACCAAAAAAAATAAAAAATAAAGAGAGGGAGGGAGAGAGAGGTGAAAATCCACTCCATTGCCACCCTCCAACTTTGGTTCCAACCCCTATAGACCCTCTACAGAGTTGGAGGGTGGTGGTGGAGTGGATCCCCCCGCCCCCCACGCTTTTCTTTTCTTTTTTTTTTTGTTTTTATTTTTTTGGCGTAATTGCTTGTATCTGAATACACTTGTCAAATTTTTATTGGTCTAATGTGGACAATATGACGTGTAACAAGTTTTCCATTAAAGAATGAACATAAATATAATGAAGAAACTTATTTGTCACTTGAGCAAAACTCAAGAATTTAATTGTAAAAATTAGAAACTCAATCCTTATATGTAACTCAACAACTTCTAGAAAATTGACCTTAAATTTATCTAAAATAAGTAAGTTTTAAATGGACAGAGCATCAGAGCCGCTTGTGAACATGCTCTACCTCAACTCGGAACCAGTTTACTTATTAAATGAACATAACTTGAACAAATCTCCATGCTCGTTTATTAAATGAGCCAAACTCTTATAAACTCGTTTAATTTTATTTTTATTAATGCTAACTTTGTAATGAGAACTTTTTAAGTATTTGAAAATATAAAAAAGAATTCTCTTCCTAATGTAATAAGTTAAACTTGAATTATTGTAATTGTGTCTTGTGTGTGTGTGTGTATATATATATAGTTTGATCAGCCTTCATCCCCGGTAGGAGGAGCATTGTGGAGAATATTGGGTTGGCCCAAGAAATTATAAAGAATTATCACAAAAATGAAGGGAAGCCGAGATGCACCATCAAAGTAGATCTGATGAGAAAAGCCTACAAATATTCAGTGGATTGGCATTTCTTGTTGCATTGTCTCTACAGCTTTGGATTTCTCTTAATGGTAGTTGTTGAGATAAAATAATTCTAGGATAACAAATGAAGCAGGAAAAATACCAAAATAGAAAAATAATAAATAGTTACATAAGACACCAAAATTTAAGTTGTTCGACTTAACAAGCGTACATTCACTTGATGAGACGATATAGGAGAAATTCATTAACAAAAAGATGAAGTACAAAGAGTAGTACAAACAAAACCATTCAAACACAAAAGTCTCAATACACTCAAGCTCACAAACACACAAAAGAGAAATATTCTCTAAATTCTCCTAGTGCCCTAACTTGTGAGAATACAAAATGAGAACACTCTCAAGCCTCTGTTTTTCTCTGAGTTCTCATATGGAGCTGCTGCCCATTCTCTCTAACCCACAAGCTGCAGCACTAATGAAAAGCTATATATAAAAGTAGGCCAAGGCAGCTGCAGCACTAATGAAAAGCTATATATAAAAGTAGGCCAAGGCTTCACGGTTAAAGAGTTAAGGAATTGAATTCTTCCTCTTGAAGAAAGATGCTGCCCTCTCACTTGGTGAATGGTCAAATCAGTATAACTCACATATATATATATATAAATGCTACCCGGTCAGGTTGAAGAACTTCACCATGAAGTAAACCTTTGAGAGAAACAAGTCCAAAGGTGTGGCTGCAGGAGAAAAGCCACAAAGTTGCAACCAAAATTAAATGGGGCTCACCATGACTTGTGAAATCAAGTCATCATCGAACAGTAGCCTTGTGGAATATTTCAAAGGGAGTAAAGGGTTGAGGCAGGAGATCCCCTTTGTGCATATTTGTTTGTCATCACCTGGGCTTCTATTTGTACTCCTAAGTTGGAAGGAGGGTTTGGTTTAAGGAGACTTGGATTCATGCTAACCCGATCAAAGGGCGGTGCTTTTGGTTGTTAAAAGTTCATCAAACTTCGGGTGCTCTTGGCATTGTGGTTTCAAAAACAAAGTGTGATTTTCAATCAAATTGCAAAAATTTGATTGTTTGAGATTACGTTTTAAAAAATTGCGGTGCGTTTTCAAATAATAGGTAAGGAGGTGTTTTTTAAAAACACAAAATTTTAAAGGCTAAAGTGCGATTTTAAAGGTTAAATCACGATTTTGTCAAACGCTTAACTATGTTTTTAAAAATCACGTTTTCAAATCGCACATTTTAAAAGCCGTTACTTTTAAATCACACCTTTTGAAATCGTTAGAAGAAAATATGAAACTGGAAGACTGCTTGACCATTTTTGAGGTACAAGGAAGGGGATGGAAGGCATATTTTCCTTTGGCTAGACTCTTGGCATCCGGATGGTATACTCTATGATGTATAGAATTGATGTGTTGCTATCTAGTGTCCTAAGGGTGCCTGCTAGATCTGAGAGGCTGATAGCTATCCAAAGTAAGCTGCTGGATGCGGAAATGGTCCAAAGGATACTCCTACTTACTTATAAGGGATTCTTCGGGTTTGTGAATTAAAAAAGTATGATTTGAAAATTTTATTTAAAAGACGCAGTTAAGTATTTGACAAAATTGTAATTTAGACTTTAAATTTGTGCGTTTTCAAAAAAGCATGAAAAATAGGTTTTTTGAGTTTTCAAATTGCAATTTTTTGAAAACGCAATCCTAAATGATCTATAAGTCAAATAAGTTCTCTTTCAAGGACATTTGGAATGCTATTAGAGTGCTTCATCCAAGAGAAGACTAGTATAAACTCGTATGGTTTTCTTTTGCCATCCCTAAGCACTATTTGTTCTTTATGGGGCTAAAGGAGCCTTTGCTAATAGAATATGCATTCCGCTAACCAAACGAACCATAAATGTCTTTTTTGTAGGACTTGTATTGAGTGTAGGAATCATTAGTCGGATACTGTGGCATGTTGTGATGTTAAAATGTCTCCAAACCCCCCTTCTGTTTGGCTGGGAGGAGATTCTTAGCAATGCTTTGAAGAAGTGGACAAGCAAAATTTTGAAGGCTTGGGGGTCCTATGTTTATGACCTATGGAGGTACAGAAGTGCTATTCCTTTTGGAAATAATCCTCTTTCTGAGGAAAGGATTTTGCAACAGATTTGCTGGGAGATTAGGTCCTGAATTGTGGGCAAAGGGCAGTTTAAATCTGCATATTTGTAGGGAATTGGATAGGATAGAAATTTCCTCCAAACCGGTGTGGAGAAAATATCCTCCAACCCATGTAAAATAGTGTCAAGTGTCTATAAACATTTAACAAACACATTAAATTTAGTCTAAATTAGTAAACTGATATTAATGAAGTTAAGAATTTAATGTGCCTTTTAATTGTTTATAGACACTTGGCATTATTTTACATGAGTTAGAATATATTTCCTCTATACTGATTTAAAGGAAATTTCTATCCAATTGGATATTGACTCTCATATTCTTCATTGGTTCTACTTTGTTGTGGCTGGCTGGGTCTACTGTGAGCTTAGTATGAAAACACTCTTTCTGTGCAGTTTTGGTTCTGATTTTGTTTTTTTAAAATATACAAATATTTGAAAAAAAGAAAAAAAAAAAAAAAGGTTTAATTTTTGTTCTTTAAGAAAAAATATAAAAAAAAATTTAAATTTCCCCATCCTATTATTTTTTTATTTTATTTTTGTTTTTTTATTAAAGGTATTTTCATCATTGGGAAAGACATTGACAATTTTTAATAATTACTAATTTGGAAAGACATTGTATCATGAAAGTTTGGGAGGAGAAAGTAGATTCATACTATAAGACAAACATATAGACTAGAGATTAGATTGTTTAGGGAGAATATTGTCAATTGGAAAAGAAAGTAGATTCATATTATATAGTAGTGATTTTTGGCACACTGGCGTGCTTGAACAGTAAGCACACCGGTGTTAAAATATTATTTTATTTTAATTTTTTACTGTTCAAATATTATTTTAATAATATTTTAACACTGGCATACTTGATCACTACTCCATATTATAAGACAAACATATAGACTAGAAATTAGATTGTTTAGGGAGAACATTGTCAAGTGGCAAAGAATGTAGATTCATACTATAAGACAAACATATAGACTAGAGATTAGATTGTTTAAGATTTGAATTGATTTATGCAGTTAACTCAAACAATAAAATATTAATAATAATACTAATTAACTAATAATTAAAATAAATTTACGAAAAAACAATTACCACATTTACTAGTATATATGTAACAAATAAGTTAATTGAGTAGCTTCAAGTTTGTTACAAAAATAAATAAATAAAATTTAAATAGATTATCTAGATGGTTTGGAGGAAATATCCTCAAACTCTTTTTTTTTTTGGACATGATCCTTAAACTCATTTAAAATAACGCCAAGTGTCTATAAACATTTAAAACGTTAGTATAAGTTAATAAACTGTTATTAATGACCTTAAGAATTTAATGTGCATTTTAAATGTTTATAAACACTTGGCGTTATTTTAAATGAGTTGGACGATATTTCCTCCAGACTAGTTTGGAGGAAATTTCGATTCATCTAGCTCAGCTTGTGATAAAAATATAATAAATAAATAAATTGAAGACAAAAACCCTAACTGAATCGCTCAATATTTTCTTGTTGAGTCTGTACCCTACTGAATCAATAATTAATTAAAAGAAATTAAAAAAAAAGAAGATAATTAATAGGGAAAACTTTACTTTGGCCCCCTGAACTTCCACTCGATTTTACAAACCCTCCCAGAACTTCCAAATCCCTCATTTTGGACCCCTAAACTTTCAATTACTCTCAATATGGACCCCTCCGTCAGATTTGAAACGTTACATGACATTTATATCACTGAATTTTGTATAAAATTTCAACTTCTAAAACGTTTTTTTATTTTAAAAAAAATGAAAATCACGGATATTTTGTTCTTTTTTTTTTGTATTTTTAACGGTTAAAATTAACAAAAGAATTCTAATTGAGAGTAATTAAAAGTTTATGGGTCTAAATTGAGAAATTTGAAAGTTCAAGGAGTTTATAAAATCAGGTGACAGTTCAGGAGGTTAAAGTGAAGTTTTTCCTAATTAATATAATAGAAAATGAATAATACTATACCTTTATCTCTAAAGATACCGTAACTTTTAAAATTAATATTTAATTTAAATTTTAAACATTTATTTAAATAAATAAATAAATAAAAGAAAATATTACTCTAAATAGAAGTCCCAGTACAAATCGGGGTCCACAAAGAAACATAGAGTCGGATCAAGGGCTGAGATTTTCTGAAAAAAAATTATAAAATCCGGTGGGACATAGGAAACCTAGAAGCGCAGGGAATCGAAGGGAAAGTAACACCAACATAGTCGCCTATATATTCACCGAAAACAAGAAATTGAAAAAGTGCCGAGACGCTTTCTAGAAAGCCTCAATTTTCTCGCCAGCCAAACACCCACCCCGCTGGCGAAACCCTCTTTCACACCCACCACGAATCTTGTGAACTTACCTCTAGCGTTTTCTCCACCATGGACTCCGAGGACGACACGTACTACTACAGCAGCGACGCCGATGAGATTCCGTCGGACTACTGCAACAGCGGCGAAGACGACGACAACATGGTCGCCGAGGACGATGAGGCCGATGGCCCTCGGAAACAAGAGCAAGACTTCGACGTCTTGAAGGAACCCGTTATACGGCGGCGTCAGGAGAAGGAGATCACCGAGGTATCCACCGTCCTGGCGATATCGAAAGCCGAGGCAACGGTACTGCTTCTCCACTACAACTGGAGGGCTTGTGAGGTCCAGGACGCGTGGTTTGCCGATGAAGAAGGGGTGAGAAAATCCGCCGGCTTGTTCGAGAAACCAGTCGTTGAGTTGCCGAAGAACAGGACTTCTTGCAGCATCTGCTTGGAAACCTGCTCTTTTCGGGTAATGAGATGGGCGTGTTGTGGGCATCCCTTTTGCAGCGAATGCTGGGGAAACTACATAAAATCATCCGTCCAGGACGGACCCGGCTGTCTGATGCTGACATGTCCCGCTCCGTCCTGCGGTGCTGCGGTGGGGCAGGATATGGTGGAGTCATTGGCATCGTCGTCGTCGGATAAACAGAGGTACTCACGTTACCTCATGAGGTCTTTTATCGAGAACAGTAAGAATATTAAGTGGTGTCCGGGGACGGATTGCGAGTATGCCGTGGAGTTTTCCGGTGGAGGCGGCGCCGGAGGCTATGATGTTTGCTGCCTTTGCTCTACCAGCTTTTGCTGGAAATGTTTGGAGGATGCTCACCGTCCGGTGGATTGCGAGACTGTGGCGAAGTGGGTGTTCAAGAATAGTTCTGAAGCAGAGAACGTGACATGGATACTTGCGAAAACGAAGCCATGTCCCAAGTGCATGCGACCCATTGAGAAGAACCATGGCTGCATGCACATGACGTGCGGCCGGCCCTGTAACTTCGAGTTCTGCTGGCTCTGCCTTGGCAACTGGAAGCATCATAATGCAGAAACAGGTGGATCCTATGATTGCAATACTTACAAGAATCGCGAAGAAGCGAAGGAGGCTGACGATTTAAGAGAGAGGGCCAAGAAATCTCTGGACAGGTATAATCATTACTATGAAAGATGGGCAGGCAATGAGGTCTCAAGGAAACAAGCACTCAAAACTTTTCATGAAACGCAAACAGAGTACATGAAGACATTTGGCGAGTTGCAGGCGGAAACAGAGCCTCAGCTCCAGTTCATTACACAGGCATGGCTGCAGATAATCGAATGCAGGCGGGTGCTCAAGTGGACCTATGCATATGGGTACTACCTACCGGAGCATGAGAAAACCAAGAAGCAATTCTTTGAGTACTTGCAAGGAGAGGCGGAGTCTGGTTTGGAAAAGCTTCACCATTGCGCAGAGAAGGATATTCATGACTTCCTGGAAGAAAAGTGCTCACCTGAAAAAATCAACAACTTCCGTGCAAAGCTTACTGATAGGACCAAATCGACGAGGAACTATTTTGAGAATCTGGTTAAGGCGTTGGAGAATGGCCTGGAAGATGTCTCCTCTCAGGAGGATTGCAGCAACACGAGGAGAAGAAGGAAGGCGCAAAGAGCGGATTGAGGAAATCTGTCAAACAGATGCGTCGTCAAGATGACAATAATACTCAGCAAAACTTTATTTCTGTGAAGAATGTTGCAATTCCATAATCAAACATAACACTAGGAAATTTATGCAGAGTTTTTCTGTGCACAGGAATTGGCACCGATGAGTTTGGATTTTGATGTAATTGTTATTATTAATATTTGAAATTATGATTTGGTGGATATTTGTGGGAGAAGTAGTTTCTTTTTCCTTTTCTCAATCTTATATAAACAAAATAATAGTGCTATTTGATTTTGACAGAACTCAAATAAAAGTGACTTGCAAATAGAATTACCTGCTTCAAATAACGCTGATATCAACAAACTTGTCATTGTTTGCTGTGCATACAACATTTGATTGGCTCAAAACCTCAATTTGATTAATCATTGCAATGTTGGGAGCAAACACAAACGCAATATCTTGTCTTAAGAGGAAGTTCTCGCAACAATGGCACACAATTTGGTTGATCAAGGAGGAGGAGGAGGTATGCTGCCCTAATTCCATAAATAACTTTGCTGCCATTGCTGTAACAATATAGTTCATCCATTTTTCCTACAGCAGAGTTGAAACATACATTTGGACAAGATCAGAAATATGTTTTGGAGATTTCTGCAGAAAAGATGTAATAAGAAAAAGGAAAGAAAATTCTTCCCCCATCATTATTTTTGCAGCATAAATACCATTTCATAGTTTACAGAAAATCCAAGAAAAAAGAAAAAGAATTTGGAATGCCTATAGATTTTTTTCATGTGAAATGAGATTACAAGTAAAAATCTGACTTTTACCGGATATGCAACCCTGCCCTGTTGTTCATGTATGGCATTTCATGCCCTCGCACCCCAAAATATCGAATTAAAAGTTGACTTGTCTGGTCTCAGCTGTTAACTAGCTTTCCAACTAATCTCTCTCTCTCTGCTTTCTGTTTTTCTTTTTTCCTTTTCTTTAAGGAGTTATGCCTGGAACCTGAGGGATGCGTGGCTTGGGCTTCTTTGTTTTCTCCACCAATACAGCTTGAGTGGTTAGAACTATCCCTGCAACTGACACTGCACTTTGAAGTGCACATCTCGAAACCCGGCAAGGATCGGCAACTCCAGCACTGAGAAGATCTTCATACCTGCATGTCATTGCATTGTACCCAATTCGCCATTCACAGGTTCTAGTCTTCTCTACAACAACGTCTCCGTCGACTCCCGCATTGGTAGCAATTGATTTTGCAGGTGCAAGAAGTGCCTGCAATTAAACATCATAAATAGTTATACAATCATAAAAGTAAATGTCAAGGGCAGACCTTAGATGGAGGACAGTATTTTTTCTTTCACTGTCCCTTGCAATACTGCTAATTGGTCACAGCATAACTAGTGCCAGTTGTAGGTGACACATGTAGAATTAAATCTTATGCTCGCAATTCATGTCAGGCAATCTCTGCTCTAGGCCCTGTCCAATTTATGTATCATGGTACCAACCATCTTTAAGAACATCTTAATTAATTAGTCCTTCCAAAGCAAATTATCAGTATGGTGATGAGGGATCTTGTCCATTATAATATATAAGAAAAAACTTATTGTTATTACATCATAGATCTCTAAACCATTGACTCAATGAGTCTAATGCCTAAATTTACATGTTTGTAAAAAGGTCAGTCAAACTCAATCAAATGGGCCTGACGATGGATCTGCTCGAAAGCATCTTAAGCACCAATTCATTCTCAAGGCAACTCACATATCATGACTGGTGATTTGGTGCAATGACGACAACAAAAGTAGTCAGAAAAGGCCCCTCAGAAACATATCTTTTTATTTAATTTCCCTTACGTATTCCAAGAATGTGTCTCCAGATTCAAGGAAGAAAATTATGCCAGAATAAGATACTACATGAAAGCCAACTTAGGAAGTTCCTGATCAAATGCTTGTGATCAGACCTTTGAATAAGAAGAGAAGACAAATCTGCCAACAAAAGATTAAACAAATAGACACCAGACCTTTGCCACAATATCAGCACCAATCTGCTCATCTAGATCTTCCATTGAATTCTTTATGGTGGGAATCAATTCTGAGAGGTGTACATATGTGGAACCACCACCAGGCACTATCCCTTCATCCATGGCAGCAAATGTGGCATTCTTTGCATCTTCAACTCTGAGTTTCCGATCTTCAAGCTCCACCTCAGTGTGTCCTCCTACCTGATCCCACTCACTTTGCTTAACAGAGTAAACATAACAATAGGTAAAAGTGGTAAAACAATTATGACTAGAAGTTCTGAATATCTGTCATGATCAAAATGACCATAATGAATTTCTGAAAGTGTACATGTAGATAGGATTCTTCATCCTACATATCTTTCAAGTTTCCTATCTGCCACAATTCTGTTCCACTAAACTTCTTCAAACTGGTGGAAATGTGCAGTAAGGCCAATACGCCTATTCCTATGACACATCTCTGTTGGCTAAAAGCTGGCCACAATGTATTAGAAAACGAGTAAAATTAGTATGTAAGAATTTTTTTTAATTGACAGATTATCTACTTGCCATCTGCTTCTCAATTTATGTTTCATTAAAATTAAATTGCATGTCTGTCTATGTGTGCACATATTATGCTTCCTATTATATAATGAAATTCAAATGCCTATGGTTTACAGAGAGTGCAAAGCATTTATCTTACCCCTGAATTAAGGTATTATATTTGTAAACAAATCCAAGACCCTACAATTTTTCCAAATATAATACCCTATTGTAAAAAAGAAGTGGCATTTCAAGTCATAATCAAAATTTCTTATTCCTTTTAGGACAGTGCTTTGGAAACTGTCTCAATTTTGTTAAGTTTTGAAACTAACATCAAAGCCAATCATCTTTTATAGGCCACAGAAATAATGAAGCCACCATCCAGGAAGAAGATACCTCTTATACTAGGTCTCTTTAAAATAATATTTAGAAAGAGCACTTTTTGCAGACCTTAATCACAGCGACACCACCAGAGAGTTTAGCAATTCTTTCCGAGAGCTTTCTCGACAAGTATGCATTATCTGTTTCAGCTAGATCCTTCTTGATCTGCAAAATTCTTGCCTGAATTTCAGCTTTTGTAGTAGGGTCCGCAACTATGGTTGTTGAATTACTTGTTACGGTTACTTTTCGTGCAATGCCAAGCTGATCTGATGTTGCACCGTCAAGCATCAAACCCAAATCTCCAGAGAGAAAATCAGCACCTAAAGATGTTAATACTACATCAATGAGAAATTGGAGATGAAATATAATCTCTTCATGGAGAAATATTTTTTTTTATAAATAATTAATTCATTGAAAAGCACAGAGGGGCGCAACCCTACGACAAGTGCAATATGGTCTCCCATAGGACAATAATGCTTATATTTCCAGTGTTAAACAAGGGTTGCCCAGGGGAATTTGTATTAACATAGAGAGAGAGAGAGAGAGAGAGGTTGTAGTTTATGTGAAATATGTGAAATATGTGATAGATGTATTGTCCCTATGAATGTTTTAAAAATGTGGAGTCGGTGGATCACTTTCTTCTCCATTGTAATGTGGCTTCTGCCATTTGGAGTGCTTTTTTTAGTCGTTTTGGGTTGTCCTGGGTTATGGCTAGTAGTGTTGTTGATCTGCTCAACTGTTGGTGGTCCTTTGGCAGGCCTAGGAGTGTTGTAGTGTGAAAAATGGTGCCTACGTGTCTCTTCTGGTATGTATGAAAGGAAAATGACTGATAAGTGCTTTGAGGACAAAGTGAAGACGTTGGGGGGAATTTTATCTTTGTTCTATGAAACTTTGCATTTATCGACGGCGGCATTTGTGTCTCCTCTATCGATTAGTTTTAGTGATTTCCTTGTTCGTTTTGCCCCTGCTAGTTAGATGGCTTCTTTTGTATACTCCCAATATACTTAGGGGCGCCTTACGCTTTTTTATGAGATTGTTTCATGACTTATGAAAAAAAAAAAAGTGTGTTTTTAGAATGTTGCAGCAAACCATAGAATTAGGTGGACCAATATTTTGTGCTTCGTTCCTTGCATCATTCTCCCCTGGTTGGAGAAAACTTGACCTGTAGTTTTGAAATGTTGAATGGTTGAAAACATATGCTCAAAAACTTTTGGATCCAAGTCTTGAAAAGGGATTTTTTTTTATACTTTTTTTTTTTTCCCTTTTTGCTCCTATGTTGCAAAGTGACTACAAGTAACTAAACAATCCTCACAACACGTGTTCAACTAATAAAACATCCACAACCATTCTCCTGGAACTGGTGTTGTTGGGAGGGATGGTGCAAGGGTGTGGCACAGGGGAGGGAGCAGCATGGCCGAGTGCGATTCCCTGTTGCAGAGGCAAGGTGGGTGTTGGTGGCACTACAAGGTCGTCGTTCTGGTGATATGGTGGTCAACGTCTGCCTCACACCCGAGCAGGAGGCTGAAAAAGAGCCTGTCCAGGCTGCAGGCTGAAGGAAGGCCAACATATCAAGGCATGGACGCTGCTCTACGAGGGGCTTGCATTTGGGAACCAAGGAGTCGTTGAGTACGTTGGCTGTTGATGTGTTCATTTCAGTGCTTTTGTGGTGCTGTGAGTCAATGGCTGGGCGCGATGATGCGTAGGACAGGAAAGAAAGAGTAATGCCAACATGGGTTTGTCAAGAGGTCGGGAATTTGGTTTTTTTTTTTTTTTTGTGATACCGGTGGTTGGGTGACGGGGAGGGTTCCGGTGTAGATGAGGTTGTTGTGATGGATGATGTGGTGGGTGTTTGGGTATTTTGGGTTGGGTGTTTGGACTGCAGAGACACTGGGATGGAAATGGGAGATGGAGACACTGGGTTTCGGTGGTCTGGTTATGAGGGGCTTGTGCAGGATGTCTGCGATGTCTTCTGTGGTTGACGAAGAAGGCCAGAAGGGTGTGCAAGGGTGCAGCTGGCTTGGGGAGTAGAGGATCATACGACTGTTGATAGAAAAAACAATCGCAGAAAGCACTGATACCAAAACTGATGCCGGACAAACAATAATCGCAATATATATAGTGAAATTAGGACAAAGAGAGAAGAAAGAAGCTAAAAGGGGAGAGATAAAGAAGAGAAAGACAAAGCTAGAAAGAGAGAAGAAGCTATGGCAGAGAGAGAAGAATCAATTCTACATTTTTTTTATTCCATCACATCTGCCTCCATTGGAATACAAATCTTACTTAAATAGACTCACAACTAAACCCTAGAGCAACACTCATTTATTAACTTACCGACATAATCTAGAGCAACACCTATTTATTAAATCATAAAAACGCCCTTGACTCTTGAAATTAAATACTAATAATCCCATTAATTAATATAACCTATATAAAACTAGGTGGACCAATATTTCGTGATTAGTCCCTTGTACAACTTAACATAATCTTTATATATGAATTCTAGAATTTCATTAAAGTTAAAAAAAAAAAATGGAAGCTTAAGAATTCAGTTGTAATTAACACTACCATAACTAACACTAAGGCTCTTGATATGATCCTAAGGCCAGAAATTAGGAAACTGAAAATGTGAATTAATATCTGGGCTCCTATGTGAACTATATCATCAGTTTAAAACTTACAGAGTTTACAATCATGCTAGCATGAAGTTGAACTACATCACAAACTAACAAATTAAAGTTTCATGATATGAGCAAGGTTCTCGATGTGACAGTTGGGGGGGACGCAAACTAGGAAAGCAAAAATATCAATAACTATCTCAGCTGCTATCTTAATTATGTCATCATTCTACAATTTACACATCTTAAGAACATGCTAGCATGAAATTGAACTGCGTCACCAAACCAACAAATAAAGAAATTAGTGAATGAGAACCAGGTCCATTATAGTTTCTTGACATCAAAGCAGCCTTTGATTCGGACTAATACAATTACTCATTGTTGAGATATGCCATGGAAAAATCAAACTACCAAGCAAACAAAGTTTGGCATGCAGTACATAAGCTGACCTGTCATTAGGGCAATATCTTGCAACAGAGCTTTCTTTCCTTCTCCAACTCCTGGGCATTTGACAACAGCAACATTCAGTAGACCTTGCATTTTGTTCACCACTAGTGTTTCCAGTACTTGCCTGGAGATATCCTCTGCAATGATTAGCAGTGGGACACTCAGTTGCGTAGTCTTTTCCAGTAAAGGAACAAGTTCTTTGACATTTGAAATCTTCTGATCAGTTACTAGAACCTTAGCATTGTCAAACTCCACTACAGATTTGTTCTGGTCTGTAATGAAGTGGGGTGACATGTAACCTTTGTCAATCTGTATATAGAAGAAGAAAAAAAAAAAAGGAATCAGAGATCAAGTTTAAACAATCCAACAATGGGCTACTAAGAGCAAAAGGCTTACACGGCAAACATGCAGACCATCACCCAAAATCAATTGACATGTTTGCAGTTAGAATATCCTAACCATGGGACATGCAGGTTCGTTTGGCAAATCGATTTCGGTTGTTGTTCTGAAAACTATTTTCAAGAACATTAATAAAAAATAAAATAAAAAACAATTTTCTGCTTTTTTTTTTTACTGAAAAAGTGTTTGGCAAACTATTTCCGATAACATTTTCTGAAACCAATTTCTAAAAATTTACAACAACCCCATTTCACCAATACCAAAAAATAAGCTTAATATGATACCCAAAACCAATCAAAATGGTATATATATATATATATATATCTGTGTGTGTGTGTGTGAAAAATACACTTTACCCTCCAAAGTTTGGGACAATTTTCAATTCGACCTTTAATGTTTCAATTTTTGCAATGCACCCCCCAAACTTGCAAATTTTTTTCAATTTGACCAATGTTATCCCAAAATTCTCCTATTGCCCCTAATTTTTTTTTTTTTTTTTATAAAATTTTTTTTTTAAAAAAAAAAAAATCGGGGTGGCTTTGGCCATTTGGCCATTTTTGCACTAATTTAAAAAAAAAAAAATAAGGGCAATATAGGAATTTTGGGATAACATTGGTCGAATTGAAAAAAAATTGCAAGTTTGGGGGGTTATATTGCAAAAATTGAAACATTGGAGATCGAATTGAAAATCATCCCAAACTTTGGGGGGTAAAGTGTAATTTTCCTTATATATATATATACACTAGAATGGAAACCAGCAAAACATATAAGAGAAAGAAGAGAAATATAAATTATTATGGAAGTGAAGCAAGTAGGGCTGTAAATGAACATAACTACTCATGAACATACTTGGGCTCGACTCGACTCATATATATTTATTAATATGTATATATATTAAGGAGAAAATATATTTTACCCTTCGTGAACTATCCACAAATTTGCACTTTGACCTCAAATGTTTAAAAAATGACAATTGACCCCCCCCCCCCAAAACTTCCAAATTGTAACAGTTCGACCATTCTGACTTCTTTTTTTTTTCCCCAAAATGCCCTCATCCCAAGTTAAAAAAATAAAAATTAAGGGGTGGCTTCAGCCACCCCTAGGCCCAACTGGGGTGGCCGGTCACCCCAGACCGGACACCCCTTAATTTTTTATTTATTTATTTTTATTAACTTGGGATGGGGGCATTTTGCTACAATGCTTTAAGTTATAATTTATAAGTATATTAAATAATGGGTTAATAACTTTTTTGGTATCTGGGTTTTAATGTTTTTATTTTTTTTCCCCCCTAGATTTTAAAAAAGACAAATCTAGTACCTTAAATTTTGAAAAAGACCAAATCACCACTTCCATTAATTTTCGTTCATCTCAATTAACGGCGGCCACCCCCAGTTTGACCTTAGGCTAGTCTGGGGGTGGTAGAACCACCCCCTTTGGCCAAGGGGGTGGTTCGGCCACCC
Source organism: Corylus avellana (assembly GCF_965113065.1). NCBI lineage: Eukaryota > Viridiplantae > Streptophyta > Magnoliopsida > Fagales > Betulaceae > Corylus > Corylus avellana. Next base: position 36,099,149 of record NC_142490.1, on the reverse strand, counting down.
CCAAGGGCAAAAAAAGGGTGGCTGAAACCACCCCCAAGGCCCTTGGGGGTGGCTCGGCCACACCTTTAGGCAATGGGGGTGGCTCCTACGGCCCCTCTACGGGTGGCAGAACCACCCCCAAGGCCAAAGGGATGGACAGAAATTAACGGAGTTGGTGATTCGGTCTTTTTCAAAATCTGAGGTATTAGATTTGTCTTTTTTAAAACCTAGGGGCAGAAAAAAAAAAAACATTATAACCCAAGTACCAAAAAAGTTATTAACCCTTAAATAATTTATGGTATATGTTATATAATATTATCATTTATGTCATAAGCATACTAATATCTATATAAGTATATAAATTTTAAATATAATGTATTATATATGTATATATGTATAAGAATATAATATATAATTATATGTATAACAAGATGTATAATATTTCTCTCAACGTAGGAAGAAAAACAAAGAAGACTAAATGAAAACACCGAAAACTGTTTTCAGAAACATGTATAAGTTGTTTCCAGATTTTAGTTTTTTTGTGTTTCATTTTCACTTGTTTTGGTTTTTAAAACGGTTCGCCAAATGCACATCAATAATACAGAAACGCGATTTACTGTTTTGGAGACAGAAAAACTGTTTCCAAAACAGCTACCAAACAAGTCGGGGAAAAAAAGAAAAAGTGTGACCTAATCAACCTTTTAGTCCTACATATAGCTTGCATTATTAACAATATATGTTCAAACTAATAGTAAAACTGTAAAATTAAGAACCTGAATTATGGTTCAATTTTCTCCCTCTTGTATTAAATTTCCATATTCATGCCAATTAATTTAATTTTTTTCCCCAAAATTTAAAGATTTTGGTCACACTTTACCATGAGAAAAATTGATGTTGAACTAAAACTTGAAACATAGCCATTCTTTAATGCGCATTATCATCAGATCCTTGTTAGAGATTGTTAACAATCACTGTAATTCAAAATTATCTTAATTTACCTTCATTCCTTCTTCAATTATCACAAAGGTCTCAGATGATGTGGATGACTCAATAGAGATTATTCCATCACGGCCAATCTTTCCTATAGCTTCAGCAATTAAGTTCCCAATAAACTCATCATTTCCAGCAGAAATTGAGGCCACAGCTGCAAAATGGAAAAGTTAAACATGTGCTTGGGACCCCATGCATTTTACTAATGAACTGCAAAGAGAAGAAACACCTTTAATATCATCCCTTCCTTTTACAGGCACACTTTTCTTCTTCAAGACCTTCACCAATTCTTTTACAGTCTTATCCATCCCCTTCCTCAAAGAGATTGGGTTAGCACCAAAAGCAACTGCCAATGCCCCAGATTTGATCATTGCTCGAGCCAAAACAATTGCAGTAGTTGTACCATCACCAGCCAAATCATTCATTTTACTTGCAACCTGCAAGTAGAATGTGAAGATTTACATATCTATTATTACTTAATGTCCCAAAAAGCACTAGTACAAGATTAAGAGCATGTTTGAGATTTGCGTTAGAAAGCTTAAAAGTACTTTTAGTACCTAAAAAGTTGTGCCAAACAAAAAACTGATTTGTTTGGTAAAAATTTTCAAAAATACTTCTTTGACTTTTTTACTCTAAAGAGCGCCAAAACGCACTTTTGGGAAATACTTAAAAATAAAGCTTTTTCAAAAAGTTCTATTTGGCTTTAAAAGCTCTATTTCTCAATGCAATCTCAAGCATGCTCTAAGGGATAGAATTATCTAGCATTCATGAATGACCTCTTGGATTAGCATTGCTCCTGCATTCTCAACTGCATCTGAAAGCTCTATGGATCGAGCAATTGTAACACCATCATTTATTACCTTTAGTGTATCAGACTCAAAAAGAACAACATTACGTCCTGCATGATTTCACTTAAAACAAATCAATACCTCATATCAAATTAGCAGCATGAAAACTAATAATTTGATCAAAAGTATTATATTCTTTTTGAACTATTTCAAGATGCGGTAATATCAAGCATCTTACAGCTTTGATAGCGTCAGAAAAGGTACAAAGGATTGGGCTGGCCTTAAGGGAACCTCACAGGCTTACTTTCTAAATTTTTTTGGTTCACAAAAGACAAATCATGAAGCCTTGAGGATGCCTACTGCTATGAGAGATGTTAAAACACAGAAACCACAGATACAAGCACATAAGCAGAATAAAAAATTGGAACAATCAACTGTTTGTTTGAATTTTGAGCTTCTTATATATGGTTATATAAGTTATTGTTTCCCAAATATATATATATATATATATATATATATATATATATATATATATATATATATTCCTTGGTACAAACTAATGAGGATCACTAGCCTTGAATGTGTTTTTTATTTATAAGTAATTGGACTCAAGGAGAGAGAGAATGTGAGATTCAAACTAGTGACCTCTGCTTCTTGAGGTGTAATCCCCAGATGATTGAGCTACCCCTTAAGGTCTTAAATGTTACTAGTAAATGGCAAAACTTACAAATTAGTTGCAGTAATTTTCTTATTGTTCTGGGTTAAAAAGCAGGGTATCATCCAAAAGACGGATCCTTGAAGCTGTCCAGTTTGAAAATTAACCTCACGAAGTCAGAATTGGTTCTTTTGAGTAATGTTAATAATGTTGATGGTCTGGCCAATAATCTGGGTTGCACGATGTCTTCTTTGCCTATGAAGTATCTTGGCCTTCCTTTGGGAGCTCCTTTTAAGGTCAAGGCTATTTGGGATGGTGTTATTGAAAATTTTGAGCATCATTAAAGCGGTTGGAAGAGGATGTACTTGTCTAAAGGTAGAAGTTTACCTTAATAAAGAGCATATTGTCCAATTTCCCCACATATTTCTTGTCTCTTTCTCCCATTTCTTATGCGGTGGGTTGGGTGATAACTGATAAGTTCAAAATTCATCTGGTAAGCTGGTCAAGGTTTACTCTCTGGTCAGTGAGAGAGGGTTGTGAATCCAAAACTTTAGTATTTTTAATCATACTCTTTTGGGGAAATGACTTTGGCGCTATGTGCATGCGAGAGAAGCTTTGTGGAGAGTTGTAATGGATTCTAAATATGATAGCTTGTGGGGCGGGTGATGTTCCAATAAGGTTCATGGGCCATATGGGGTGAGTTTGGGGAAATATATCATGAGGGGTTGGAAGCAATTTTCTAGTCATACTAGCTTTGAGTTGGGAGATGGCTCCAAAATTAGATTATGGCATGACAAATGGTATGGGAATCAGGTCCTTCAGGATATTTTCCCGGATTTGTATAGTATGCTTGAGTGAAGAATGTTTTCATGGAAAACTACTTGGAGTTATCCAATGATACCATAAGTGGAATGTAAGCTTTATCAAAGATGCTCCTAATTGGGAGGTGGATGTCTTTGCTTCATTTTTAACTTGTTGTACTCTTTTAGATTGATATAGGAAGGCGAAGACAAGCTCCGTTGGGTTCCCTTCAAACGGGGGAAGTTTGACATTAGATCATTCTATAACATCCTTGTACCTCATGATAGCAGCCCCTTCCCTTGTAAGAGTATTTGGCAGAATAAGCCCTCTTGAGAGCCACATGGTTTTCTTTGATAAGCTCTCTAGCCTCATAATTGATAAAGTCAAATCACTGGCTGGCCCACTTCACTCAAATAGATGAATTCCATTCAATGTGCAGCTGCATCTAAGAAACATCCATTGACAATATGGAACTGTGAGTCTCCAGCATGTTTCTCATCATCATTACTTACTAGATGAACAAACAAATTAAAATTTTGCACACTATCACCCAATTAACAATCATCTTATTGAAATTGCTTCTACACATTGCAAGTGACATAGCATGCATTACCAACAAGGTATTTTGATCTTATAGGCTTGAAAATTAACTACCTGCCACAATCCCACTTACTACTCTTTTTCCTTTCATAACTATATATCAGGAAGAACTAACCACAAGTTACATCAAACAATTCCTGATTAATGATTCAACTTCTTCTCTGTTCTCTATTCGTACCATAAAGAGACGGTATATAATGGTAGCAAACTAAAAGGTTTAAAAGTAAGTAAATAAATAAAGAAACAAACAAACAGAAACGAGAAATGCAAAATACTCAGATACACAAAGATAAAAAAGATGAAGAGAGAAATACCTCTTGGTCCTAAGGTGATAGAAACAGCATCAGCTAGCTTATCAATCCCAGCTTGCAAGGCCTCCCTGCATTCCTTACCAAAAGATACCCTCTTGGCGCCTGCTCTGACCACAGATTTCCTCACAATCTGTGGATTTCTCCATAACCCAAATACTCTTTGGTTCCCAAAAAGATTCTTCTGCAGCAGTACCCATTAGTTCAAAACCAAAAATATAATACCCATTAGTTCAAAATCAACAAATACAATGCCCGTCAGTTCGAAACCAAAATAAACACACATTCAGAGACTTACAGGAAAGAGAGGTTTTTGAGAGAAGAGTGAAGGAGAAGAGAAGGAAACAGACATTTCTCTATTAGTCGAAGAAATGGTTTTTTGGGTTTTGGAGGACGCAGTGGTTCTGAACGTTGAGGATTTCAAAAGGTTTTGAGGGTTTTTGTGAGAACCCACTCGGACGAGTCAAGTTGAGTCACGAGCTAGCTGCCAAGCCGACGGGCGGGTCAGGCTTAAAGTTTAAGCCCGATCAACTGTTTGGGCCAAGCTCAAACTGGGCCTTGCCAGTATGGATCATTTATTGGATCAAAACCTGAAAATAGATCTGTAACTATAAAATAAAAATAGACGACTTCCAATTTTTCTCAAACTAGTTAAGTAATATATATATATATATATATATATATATATATATATATATATATTATACTTATTTTTGTGATGAATGGTAAAGTAGATATAGTGCAAAACCAATTTATATTTTTATCAGAAATTTAAAAATAAAAATAAAAATCTATTGCGTGATGAAAAGAAACATCCAATTTGTACTTTTCCTTTTGTTTATTTTATAAAGGACTCCCAAATTATTAAATGATTTTAGTTGCTATTAAGCCTTATAATTTCATGTAAAACAAAACATAATATAAAGAAAGAACCTTATTCTTATCTTGTATGTAAAAATAAATAAATAAATAAAAAATAAAAAACTTATTAGAAAAGACTACAAAATTTATTTTATATTAACTATTAAGTATTGTTTGAGTTCAATCTATATAATTTTTCTTTCTTAGATTTCGTTGGTTGTGAAGGCCCATAGTATTGTTACTAGGCTTTCTTTGTATCCCCTATGACGGGCCTCAGTACCCTTTTCTCTTCTATAAATCTTGTTTTCAAAAAATTATAAAATAAAATAAAATAAAAAACATAGAGCTTTCGGAGTGAAATCTAAATTAGGACACAAAAATCCGGACTCCCAAACCGCCTCTTTGGAGGCCCTATCTGCCTCTCCGGAGGCCTTATCTAACGCCCTTGGCGTTTTATCTTAATCCAATAATTGCATCGCCCCTTCCTTCAACGTTAATGTCTAATCACCGCCTTCACCATGCACTCTCAACCTCAAATTTGCAACTTTCTTGAAATCTTGAAATTTGATTTTTTTTGAAATCAGATATATGCATTTTAGGAAGCCTCTGTCGTACATGTGCCACTCCACCTCGTTCCTGGGAGTCTCCACCACCGTCTGCCACAAACCTCGTCCTCAACCAACCTCCTCTCATCGGAGCATGTTACGAGTAGATCTCACTCGCAGGCGTGTGCGTCCCACACGCTGTTGTGTATTTGCTGGTCTCTTTGACTCAGTCCCTGCTTCTGGACATTCCCACACACTGGTTATCAATAGCTTCCTTGCAACCTTCATTTGCCCTTCGATCCTTCAATCCTGTTGTTTATTGTATTTCTTTTTATTATTTTGTTGTTTTCTCATAGTTTGTTATGGGTTTTGTGTCTTCTTTTTGCTGTTTTGATTTATGTGTTGTTCTTTTCCCTGTATATTCGAGTCCCTGCCACATTTGGTTCTTGTGAGGTTTGGGGAAGTTTGTGGAACTTTTTTAGTTCTGCGCTCCTCTCTTGCCCTTTTGGTTATGCCTACCTTCGTTGACACACCATGTATCACTGCCTTTTTTGGTGGTCCACTTTCTTGGTCTTCGTACCAAGAAATTATAGGTCCGCATCATTTATTTGATGCAGTGTCTTTTAATTTTTGTTTACCTATTATGTTATGGTGGTTTAGGGTCTTTTTGTTTGGGTTGCCCAACCATTTGATGTTGTAATTTCTTGTTCTTTTTTATGCACTTATTAAAAAAAATAATTAAAAAAAAAATTGTTATGGACTAATTGTCGATGGACAACCTGCAAAATAGAGAGATCTCAACGCTGATATCCGTCTCATAAATCTTGGGATTTATTTTCCTCATTAAAAGGAATTTCGATAGATATAATTGTTACCTATTTAGTAGTTGTAGTTGTATTTTTTTTTTTTTAGTGGGACCTATGGTGAATTTTATCCCCCACAGTTATGTCAATCCAGGTATTTGTTGATTATAAGAGGACTCATGATGCTTATAAACTCGTCCATTTCTCTCTCCTTAGTCAATGCGTAACAAGCCATACTTTTTTTTTTTTTTTTTTTTTCTTCTGTTTTTTCTTCTCAATACTAAGAGAATTGGGGTAAGCATCTCAAGTGATTCTCTCACATTTTGTCCAGAGTCAATGAAATTGGAGTGAAATAAATGTGTAGTATTTAGCATTATTTCTATCTTAATTCATAATGACAAACACTTCTATCAGGATTGTAGTGAACACATTTATATTAGTAAAATTAACAACACTACAATAGGTATACTCACATGACAATTCCATTTTAGTGAGTAACACCGTAAGGACCATGCAAATTGCTACTTCAATATGTAAATGTGGTAAGCACCACGTGGAGTACCACATAACACTTTGTATTTTAGTGGCCGATGCAGCAAGAGTCACGTAAATTGCAACGTCATTTTATTAAAAACTTATAAGAAAAGTTATAATACATCTAACAACACTTATTCATCGTGTGAAAAGGTGTCATGTTTTTATTTTTCAGCTCAAGCTCCATTAGCCATTATGATTTAGGACCATTATATTAGTTAAAAAGATTAAGTTTATTATTTAAATCAACATACATATTTGGATCCTTCCAGGAGAGAAAATGGTTGGAATTGCTAGCCAGTTTACTGTAAATCCAATAGCAGCCTCACCCAGGTCATCTCAAAAGAAAACAATGGCCATAAAAGAACATCCCCAGAAAGAAAACAAATAAATGAAAGTATAATCTCTCAGAATTTCACAATTTGTAAGGCTAACTTTCAACTTTATGCAGTATTCAGCAACATAATTCCAATATAATGAGAAATGTTCTCAAATCCCAAACCTACCAGAGCCAGCACCAAGAGAAAAAGTGAAAACCCAGGATGATTATTCTTAAGAAACATGTTCGGATAAAAACATAAAGAAAGAAATGTGCAGTGTGCACCATTTGGATTCCTTGATTTGTTATATGACTATCCCTGAAACAAGCTCTCCATGAAAAAAAAAACGAAAAAAAGAAGCACCTACGAGTTCTTTCATGACTAAAGCCACTCAGTGCTTTGCGTCTTCTTCTTCACAGAACTTGGAGTACTGATCCGCATCCATCAACTTCTTCAATTCACCATTGTCACTCACCTCGACCTTAATTATCCATCCTTTTTCATATGGGCTTGCGTTAACCTGCATCAAGAAAGCTATATCAGAAAAAGGGTCCGTTTGAGTTTGAGATTTCAAAACGTGCAATTTAAAATATAGTTTAACTTAGGCAAAATTACAGTTTGGCCTTTAAATTTGCAATTTAACCTTTAAAATCAAGCGTTTTTAAAAATGCACCTCATTGCCAGCGATTTGAAAACGTACTCCAAAATGATACAATAACCATTCAGCAAATAGAAGCATGAGGGAAAGAACATATTCTTGATAAAAGAAGTGAAGTCCAACCTTCATATTAAACTTCACAAATTAAAGGAAAAACTACTGTACGCAAAAGAGCCATGGAGACATGATATGCACCGAGAGAGGAACACAAACGAAGAATAATAGCAGATAGTGAGCACAAAATTTGGAAGGCAAAAAATAATTCAAACAAACAGCCAGAGATGAAGATTGAGGCTCTAACAGGTTTTACTATGGCATTATCCGCATTAAATGTAGCCGGACAAGGTATTTCTCAGCAAGAACCTATTAATTGCTAGTGATTGATTACGAGGGGAATTGGAGAAACAAAAATCAGGTAAAACATTTAAATTATAGGATTAGTTACAACTTTATGGGCTTCAGTCAAAGACGGAGAAAGAAAGCGTTGGATTGTACCACCATAGCTGTCGCAGCAAAGTGGGACATCTTTCCCTTAAAGAAGGGGGAAGGGGGGGATCTACATTGCCTACAAGGAGGGTAAGGATATATGTCGAAGAGGCTTGGTGATATGAAGAAGAAAAAGTGTTTGATTGAACTATTTAGGTTACATCGGGACCGGGAAGGAGGAAAATAACAGGTGATTGGAAAGCTTGGGGATAAAGAGGACTAGAGGAGACAATACAGACAGGCTCTGTTTAAATGAAGAACAACAAAAACAAATTTAAAAAAAAAAAAAAAAAGACGAAAGAGTCTACTTTATTTGGTAAGTCCACTTCAGACATAAGCCTCACTGGGGATATGCAAACAAAAAGAAAAGAGCTCAAGAGCACTTGTGCTTGGAATTTTGTTTACGTAAACGAATAGAACCTTGGGTACCACTGACACAAACAAATGCAAAAACCAACTTCAGGACATGTTAGTGTAGCTCCTAGATGTTTCACAACATTGAGACATTCAGTATCAGTCAACCATGAAAAAGGAAATATGGCTATCTTCTCTTTCCAGTTGCAATCTATGAATTTACTGGAGTTTAGCCAGACCATAAAGGAAAAAGGAAAAATCCACAAAAAGAACTAAAACTCAAATCAGAACAAGAGACTCACCAGACCAGGAGAGTTGGAGAGCTCTACATTAACTTCAACCACTTTCCCCGAAACTGGAGAATAAATATCGCTAGTAGCCTTGACACTCTCAACTGCACCAAAGCCGCTGCCCTGTGTTACAGGAGCCCCCACTTCTGGTAATTCAACATACACAACATCACCTAAATGATCTTGAGCATGGTCAGTTATACCAACAGTAGCAGAATTCCCCTCAACTTTCACCCATTCATGTGAGTCCGCATATTTAAGATCCTTCACAACTGCAGGAAACATGGGAAGAAAATTATAAGCACAATAGGCAGGTCAATATCTAATTAGTCAAGCAACATCTCATTACCACATTTCCCAAAATCAAGATTAACTAAAGTAATTCTATTTCTAGAAACAAAAAGAAATATTGCAGCAAACAACAATATTATATTTGTGATATCATAAATAGTACAATTCATTTAATTCAATTAAATAAATGCACAAGAAAGTGTCAATATTCAGTATTCCTGACACCTCTTATGGTCTTGGCACATGATAGTTGATTGTAGCATGGTTACATTTTCATTGAATAAATTTGCTTTTCCATTAAAGTAAATGCTTATGCTGTTATGGAGAAGTCCTTGAAATTGAAGTGTGCTCACCAAACATTAAAGCCTAACATCTTTATTTAACTTTGTACAAACTCTGAATACGTATAATCCCCATATAACATGTGCATATGATGAACCACATTATAAACAAACCAGTAACACTGATCACAATAAAAGAAAAGATGACACCTATTGCTGAGTGCTAAAAAGTTTTAAAACAAAGAGTTGAAAACTTTTAAATAGTTGAACATAGACACACAAAAAAAAAGTGGGGGGGGGGAAATTGCTGCAGAAAGCATCACTTTTGCCTTGTTGAGGAAGTTGGATTCAGTACCAACAAAAGAATCTGTCAAAGAGTAAAAATGAAGCTAGAACGATTATGAAGAAAGTTACAGCTTTTTCGCGCTCTTGTACAGCAATCTGTACGTGAAATTTTAACAATCATTTCACATAGATGATCATAACAGTAATGCTAAAACTAATAACAGGTGTAGCACTGTTCAATGTTTGTTTCACAAAATCTATCAAGTACAATGCGCAAATATGTTGCTATGTTCCTTGAACCCAAAAATGCAAAATGAGGAGTGCCCCTGCATTATCAAATGAAAAGATACTAGAACTGCAGATTTTGTGGACAGCACTTTAGAAACCCTTTAATAGTGGAAACATTTAAAAACTAATCATTTTATTTGTCCACTGACAGCAAAACTTTCTGCATGTGCCTATATTTCTTAATTATCATACTCTTGTCTTATCACAGACTCCAAGTGCTTAGAACCCTAAAACATTCACGGCATCAATCATCACAAAATAACAATAGTACAAACTATAGAGCTTATGATAGAACCTACATTTTATTTCTTTACACACCTCTCAAGGTAATTATAATTATCTGATTTAGGAACCTTATAGTATTTTTCAAGTTGTTATTTTATACAGAATTTTTGCCACTCAAAATTCTCAACCGGCTTTTATATAAATAAACATAACAAAAAAGATATATATGGTTGCTATTTCATTGTGGAATATTGAAGTAAAAATTGAAGCTTTTGCTCCCTAAACCTTCTCCAATGGTGACAAATAAACAGTTGCCATAGTATTAAATGATATAACCCGTGAGGACAAACAAGAAGATCACTTTTCGTTTTCCAAAATAAAAAGTGAGAGAAACAATGGCGTAGGTTTCATTTTTCATTGACAGTAAAACAAATTACACAAAAATTTGCTTAAGATTAATCACAAAAATTTTTAAGAACGTTTTTATTTATTTTTAAAAAAATGACCTCACTCTAAAAAGCATTTCTAAAATCATTAAAGCTAACAGAAAGAGAGGGTATATATGAATATATGAATGCCCAGATTCAAGAACCCATTGATCTCTGCAGTAATAAAATCCAAAACTTGGCAGACATGAAACCAATGACAAAAACAAACAAAACCCATTTCAAAAAGAAACTCAAATAGTCTGCTGGAAGAATCATAGATCAGGCATTTGAACAAAGACATAAATGAAAGATCCACATCCACATCTAAGCCCACGAAATATTTAAAAGTATTCATCTTCTTTCCGATCAATATATACACATGAAAAGCAAACAGAGAACCACCCGTCAACACAAAAATGGCAACATTAAGACAAAAGTCTGATATACCAGAAGCAAAGCCTCTTTGGAAAGCTGAGATCCTGAGGTACGAGGCAGCCCTTGAAGCCCACAGCAACCTGGAAGCCATTGCGTGTACCTGAAATAAAAAACCCTGCTTCCTGCCCTCAACCAACACTAAACTTCTCTCTCTTATAATATATAGGTGGGGTTTGGAGAGTTGGTGGGTGTTTCAAACTGTTTCCAATAAGTATTTATAGGCAAAGTAGAGGAATCCTACAAATTAACATTCAATTTTTAATGTTGTCTCCAACTAAAGATTGATTAATTTCATACTAAAGTACCAAAAAATTATAATGTTTCTTATTTCTACTAAAAATAATTTTATTTTATAAAAAATTTAGAAAATATATAAATTTTTTTTTTTTTAAAAAAAAAACATTAGTCATGTATATGTAGTGTCTGCATTATTGGCCTATTTTATATATATATATATATATATATATATATATATATATATATATATGTTCCTTCTGTACAGTATTATGTATGATTCAATATGCAACATTATTCTCAACACTATTTAACATTATTTCAGCATTTTCAATTAACGTGACATACTTAATTCACTCTTAAATTTTTTATATTTTTTAATTAAGATTAATGTAAAGGTGAATTCAACATGTCACGTAAGTTGAGAATATTAAGAGAATACTAAATAGCATAGCTCAAATAAAAATAGGATAAAGTTCATTTAATCCCCTCAAACTACCATCTCAATGACAATTTACCCCTCAAACTATCAATTGTGACAATTTACCCACCAAACTACAAAAATAATGACAATGTACCCCAAATTTTAATAAAATGACGAAATTACCCTCACTAAAATAAAAACAAAATACTAAATTTTTATTTTTTTCAAAATTTTAAGGATATTTTTGTCTTATTGAAAATTCTATGGGGGAAATTTCGTCATTTCGCTAGCATTAGGAGATACATTGTCATTGTTTTGGTAGTTTAGGAGATAAATTGTCGTAACTGATAGTTTGAGGGGTAGATTGTCATTGTGATGGTAGTTTGAAGGGGTTAAGTGAGCTTTACCCATAAAAATAAAAATAGGTGGCCCACCACAACGGCTCCCCCTATGTTTTTTATTTTTTATATGAATTTATAAGAATATTTGTCTATTCAATAAACTTTAGAAGCTCTTTTTTTTGGGGGACAAAATTGGTACATTACTATTTTTTGATAGTTTAAAAGGATATTAATCAAGTTTGAAAAGACATTGCAAGTAGAATAGCTTAATTTTCCCTGCTTCTTTTACTTGGTATCATCTTAATTGGAAATAAAACGTACCTTAAAAAAAAAAAAAAAAAAAAAAGGCCAAAATATTTTGACAAAATTGAGAATTAAAAATGGCATAAGGTGGTGGGTCAATGTGTCAACAAACCCAGTAGGCAGGAGTTGGTGAGCGGCCCAGTGCCAGTGGTGGCTTCTGAATTCTGATGGCGATGTCATGAGGTATGGCGGTTCCGTGGAATTTTGAAGCTACCGAGGTACTATTCAGACATAAATCCAATAATTTTATTTTGATTTTAAAATATATTCTAAAATTTTAATTTTATTATTTTTTATTTTCTAAATTCTATTGATCAAGTCAATCTCGAATTTAGATAAAGTAAATGGTTTGAAAAAGGTCACAAGTTTATTCCAATTTAGCAAAATGGGTTATTTAATTTTTTTCACAAGCTAAGCATATTGTTAGTTGAATAATTTTTTTTTTTTTTCTTTTTGATATTTGAATAATTCTTTATTGGACCATACAGGATGTTCTTAATTTTAAGTAAAATTGAGATGAATCATTTCATAGTCAAGAATTTACTTTACATATTTAACGGTATAAATAAGATTGTCTTCAAATTCATTCACAATATCTCAATATAACTAGTTTTGCTGACAACATTTTCACTCAGCTTCCTCGGTATCAAGGATTCTCCCAAGAAATGTGGAAAGGAAATGTTTTAGATTACTCTTAAGGATAATGTACTTTTCTGGGTCTATTATGGATTTAATTATGTAATTTTATTGATCTATTATGCATTTAGTTATTAATCTTCTTTCTTCATCAGTTGGAAGCGCTATTATGTTAATGCCAACGAACATAGCTTTACTTTAAATCGGTTTATAAAAGAGGAAACTTTACTTATCTCCCCTATACTTTCGCGCTTTTTGCAGACACCCTCCCATTGTTCAAAACCTCTCACTTTGGTGTATCAAACTTTCGTTTCCTTTCAAATACCCCCTACCGTTAGCTTTTGCAGTGTAAAAGACCTTTCTACCCCTAAATTTTCTTTTTGATAAAAAATAAGGGCACAATTGTAATTTTTCACCCTTTCCGTTAGGATTTAACAGAAAATCCTAACGGAAGGGGCAAAGTGAAAGGAAACAAAAGTTTGATACATCAAAGTGAGAGGTTTTGAACAATGGGGGGGTGTCTGCAAAAAGCGCGAAAGTATAGGGGGGTAAGTGAAGTTCCCCCTTTATAAAAAGTATGTGTCTCTTTTAGAGCGTGTTTGGAATTGCGTTAGAGAGTTTAAAAATTACTTTTAGTACTTAAAAAGTCATGCTAAACAAAAGTTGGCATATTTAGTAAAAAATTCTAGAAGTTTTTTTTTTTTTTTACGTTAAAAATTGTCAAAACGCACTTAACAAAAGCTTAAAAATGATTTTTTTTTTGCCAAAAAGCTTTTATTTTATTTATTTATTTATTTTAACTTAAAAGCTCTATTTATCAAATACAATCTCAAACACACTCTTAGGGCCTGTTTAGGTGTGCGTTTGAAGGATCTAAAAGTGCGTTTAACATTCAAAAAGTTCGTTTGAAAGAAAAAGTAAGGATGTTCAAGCGGGGCGGTTATAACCACTCTGCTAACCGCATAACCGCTTTGATTAGCAGTTATTAAAAACCGATAACCACTTAGGGCAGGGTGGTTTGCAGTTTTAGGGGTTGGAAAAAGCGGTTAATAACCGCTAATCGCTAACCGCCTATCCTTATATATATATAACATCAAAATGACGCTGTTTTGTATAACATCAAAATGACGCTGTTTTGGTGTTTTTCCCCAAAACAGTGTCATTTTGGAGGAAAAAAAACACTCACTCACTCAGCCTAATTTATACAAATTAGGGTTTCATCATATTCTCTCCGTCTTAAACCCTCTCTCACGACTCAAGTCTCACGCAGAGCCATCCCTCTCTCTTGTCTCTCTTGTTCTTGTCCCTCCCTCTCGTATCTCTCGTCATCGTCCCTCTCTTTCAGACTCTCTGTATCTCCTCTCTCTTGTTGCCTCTCTCTCTCTCTCTCTCTCTGTCTCTGTCTCACAGTCTCACAAGCTGAATGACTGATGATCACGATTGAGTTACTTTTTGTCTATTTATTTTTTAGTTTATGGGATGCGTCCTTATAGTTGTTGAGAAAGTAAGGGAAAAACTCACAGATTATAACAATTATTATGGATATAAAAAAGTAGTTATAAAACTGCCAATTATTGATTTTAGTAACTGCTAACGCCGGTTATAAAATAACCACTAATCGCCTAAGCGGAGCATGCGGTTAGTGGTTTTAGCCAATAACCGCTAACCGCAACTACTTGTACAGCTCTAGAAAAAAGTATTTGTTTGGTAAAAAAATTGAAAGTGCTTTTAAAAGTTCAAAAGGCCCAAAATTGTCAAAACACACTTTTGGCAAAAGCTTCAAAGCGCTGTTTGACTTAAAAGCTATATTTCTCCAACACAATCCCAAACATGCTTTTAATGTTAGAAGCACATGTTTTTCGAATAATATTTTAGGCGTTTTTGCGATTGCGTTAAGGAGCTTAAAAAATACTTTTAGAACCTAAAAAGCGGTGTCAAACAAGTGGATAAGGATCCTCTCCATTTCAAATGAAATAGAGAGTATCCATTTATTGCATTTAGGAGGACAAACTTGTCCAAAAAATTTACCCCCCAAAGAAAAAGACTCTATTATCGTCATAAAAGGACTAACGGCTTGTTTGTGATTGCGTTTGAGGAGCCTAAAAGTGCTTTTAACACTCAAAAAGTCCATTTGAAGAAAAAAATTCTCGTTTGGTAAAAAAAATTAAAAGCGCTTTTAATGGTCCAAAAAACCTAAAAATGGTCAAAACCCACTTTTAGCAAAAGCTTAAAAATGAAGCTTTTGCCCAAAAGCTCTTTTTAACTTAAAATCTCTATTTATCAAGCGCAATCACTAACAGGTTCTAAATGGATGCTCTCTATTTTAAATAAAATGGAGAGGATCCGTTTCCAATAAAAGTTGACATGTTTGGTAAAAAATTCTAAAAGTTTTTATTTAATTTTTTTGTTTTACTCAAAAAATAAAACTTTTGTCAAAAAATGTTTTTTTACTTAAAAGTTATATTTTTCAAACGCAATTCTAAACATACTCGATCTTTAAATTTTTTTTTTTTTTTAAAAAAAGTATGTACTTTTTACATATAAAAAATACATGAGAATTTTATAGATTATAGATTAGATATGAAAAATGTCTTGTAATCCGAAAACTCTGTCAAGTGCCGACATCACATTGTCGCTTTTTGCTCTTTCTTCCTTGTTATTGTGTCGGTTTGCACTATTGCAACGAGGGTAGAACCATATAAATAAATAAATAAATAAAGAAAATTGAAACTGAATCAAGGTGAACAACCTGACATGTTTTGTCGTTTCTTTTTTCTTGTCTTATTTATGTTATATGAATTAATTTAGTCTTTATGTTACGGGGCAAATTTTTCACACCAAACAAGCCACGTGATGGCCCTTAGCAAAGCACCAAGCAGTGCCAAGGCAACCAACACACCAATAGAGACTAGGGAAGGGTAATCACAGTACAACAAGGACTTTACAGGAGCAACACCTCCCAACTTTTACACTCAATCAAACCGAATGTACAAATATACTGACCAGGGCCCTTACAACACAATGGAACCCTTTGCCACAATATTAACTCAGCCACCAAGGCCTACAATAGAAAACCATAATACAAATCACATGCACTCAGTGTTTTCCTCATAGCAGCTCCCTCACAAGACTTACTCTCAATGCAGCTTTCAGCCTCTTCAATGAGAGTACTAGCAACCCTTTTATAGACATCATGAGGGAGAGCTTTGCTGCAGTGGGCTGCCACCTGGCTCCAGCCCACTGCCTGGTGCAACATGGTAACTTCTAGCAAGCAACCTGCCACCTAGACCATGCTCCATGGTCCATTTGAATTCAGCCAACGCCCTTGCTTAGCTTGCTGCCACAAGGCAGCCCTTGCAGGCTCTTCTGCAAGCATCCAACTGCTTCATTGAGGCCCAATGAGCTTCTTGCCTCTTGTCCAAGTCTTGGAGGCATGGCAGGGCATCATTCTGCCCATTGTAGCAGGCAATCATTAGCTAGGGGGCTTGGCCAGCACCCCACACAAAACCACTGCCACACTTAAGGTCCTTCTAGCTTCCCAGCTCTATGCAAGGGCCTGCAAGGCAATCATGGAACTCTGGCACAACAGGTCCTCTTCAGCAAGGCAAAGGCACCACCTGGCTAGTGCAGCAAGCCACACCATGTCCATCTAGCAACAAGCTTTCAACATGATCTTCAAGGGCTGGGTCATGCACAGCCCAATCAGCAACCATGCTACCAAGGCCAAGCACTTTGACAGTGCATGGGCCAATGTCCAGCCAAACAACCAGCAAGGCTAGAACAAGTCCACCCTTCATCTTAGCACAAAGCATGCCTCCCTCATGCTAGGGCATGGTGGTCAGCAAGGGTTTTTGGCAAACCCATGTAGCCACCATGATAGCCATGTCACGGCTGTGACAAACCACCCCCACTAGATGAAGTCGACGCCCTCGTCGACTAGGTGGCCAAATACTCCAAGACCTTGTCCTCAAACTGCCATAGGGTAGTGTCCCTCTCCCATGTTGCTTCTGAGATGGGTGAGCCTCTCCACTGAACTAGATAATATATTCTCCAATTCTTCTTGTGTTGGCCTTCCCTCTTGTGGTCCAAAATTTTCTCTAGTTTCTGCTTAAATTCCTTTTGAACATTAGGTGGTGCCTTCTTTGGTTTACCACTGCTTGGCTCCTCAACATTTTCATGGTATGGCTTGAGGAGACTCACATGGAAGGTAGGGTCTACCTTCAGTCTTTCTGACAGCTTCAAACGATAGGCTACATTGCCTACCTGCTTTACTACTTTAAAGGGGCCATCATACGTGGGCATCAGCCCCATGTGGATCACTCCCCTTCGAAATTTTTTCAGAATTTTGTGGGGTAACTTTAGCATTACCTTATCTCCAACAGAAAACTCCAAGGGTCGCCGCTTCTCATTGGCAAACTTCTTCATACATTTCTGAGCTTTGGCTAAACTGTCCTTGGCCTGTTGCAACAACTCTTGCCTTTCTTTAGCAAATCTGAAGGCAGCAGGGCATCTTCCTCTAGTTTTCTGTGCTGCAACTTCATGAGGGGCCAAGGGTTGATGGCTAAAAACAAGCTCAGATGGACTCAGCCCAATTGCAGAGGACTTGTGCAAGTTGTATGCAAACTGGGCAACTTCCAATAACTCCAGCCAATTCTTCTGGTTTGTTGAAGCATAATGCCTCAAGTAGTCTTCAAGCAAAGCATTAACCCTTTCTGTCTGCCCATTTGTTTGAGGGTAATAGCCAATAGAGAACTTCAATTCTGACCCCATCATGTTGAACATGGCAGTCCAAAACCGCCCAGTGAACCTGGGATCTCTATCACTCACAATGTTTTTAGGTAGCCCAATGATCTTGACTACATGGGCAAAGAATAGCTTGGTAGCCAATTCAGCAGGGCAACTTTTTGGCACTGCAATAAAGACTGCATATTTCAAAAATCTGTCCATAACCACCATTACAGCATTCATCCCTTCCACAATAGGGAAACCCCCAAGAAAATCCATGAAAACTTAGGCCCAAGGTTTGTCTGGAACAGGAAGTGGTTGTAGCAAACCAACTTCCCTCCTTTGCCCCCCCTTGTCTTGTTGGCACACCAAACAAGTTCTCATATACAACTCCACTTCATCCCCCAGGCAAGGCCAGTAATAAGATCTAGACAGAAGGGCAAACGTCCTTTTCCTCTTAGGATGTCCTGCCCATTTGGAGTCATGAGACTCCTTCAACAACTCACGTCGTATTACACCAGCAGGAACATATAATCGATAGCTTTTAGCATATAACAAGCCATCTTCCAGCCAATACCGATGAACAATTCCTTGCTTGACTGATTTTGCTAGTTTCATATAAGCAGCATCAATTTTTGCCACCTCTCTGATTCTGTCCAAGAAGTCGGACTCAATTCTGGACAGAATATCAACTACCTCATCAGCTTGCTTGCACCTCAATGCATCAACAACCTGGTTGTGTTTGCCAGGTTAGTGTACCCACACAAAGTCATACTCTTGTAAAAACTCTTGCCATCGAGCCTGTTTTGGTGACAATTTCTTCAGAGTTTGAAAGAAAGTGTTGGCAGCATTGTCGTTGCGAACCACAAACTTAGTCCCCAGCAAGTATACTCTCCATACTAGTAAATAATGAACAATAGCCAGCATTTCTTTCTCATGAGCAAAATATCTCTGCTCTGCCTCCTTCAACTTTCTGCTCTCATAGACAACTGGATGCCTTTCTTGCATGAACACACCCTCAATGGCTCTGTCTGAGGCATTAGTGTGTACTTCAAATGGTAGTTCGAAATTAGGTAGGTACAGTACAAGTTCACTTGCAACAGCAGCTTTTAGCTTGTTAAAGGCGGCTTGGCACTGATCTATCCAAAGCCACTTCCCATCTTTCTTTAGTAGGTCAGTGAGGGGAGTTGCCTTCTTAGAGTAGGCAACAATAAACTTTCTATAATAGTTGGCCAGCCAAAGAAACGAGCGCAATCCCGACACTGTCTTGGTGGTGACCAATCTTGGATGGCCTTCACCTTGCCTTCATCCATCAATATTTTTCCTGCACTGATTTTGTGGCCTAAAAATAGAATCTCCCTGCAAGCAAACTCTCACTTTTCTTTCTTTACATAAAGAGAGTTCTCCCTCAACTGAGTTAGAACCAATCTTAGATGGCTTAAATGATTAACAAAAGACTAACTGTATACCACAATGTCATCTAGATAAACAACAACAAATTTATCTATGTAATCATAAAAGACATCATTCATAAGGTTGCAAAAGGTAGAGGGGCATTGGTGAGGCCAGAGGGCATCACTAGAAATTCGAAAGAACCATACCGAGTTACATAGGTTGTCTTGGGCTCATCCCCCTCTGTAATTCGCACTTGCCAATAACCAGAGCGCAAGTCCAGCTTGGTGTAGTAGGATGCTCTGCTCAATCAATCGAAGAGGTCTTGGATCAGGGGCACAAGGTACTTATTCTTCACTGTAACCTTGTTCAAAGCCCTATAATCCACACACATTCGAAGCGATTCATCCTTCTTCTTCTGGAAGAGTACTAGAGCACCATAAAGAGCTTTGGAAGGTTGGATGAAACTTGTTTCCAGCAACTTAGTAAGCTGCCTCTGCAATTCTACCAACTCTTTTGGCACATTTTGTATGGTGCACTAGTAGGTGGTGTCGAACTAGGCAGCAACTCAATTCTGTGGTCAACATTCCGTTTAAGAGGAAGAGTTTTGGGCAACTTAGGGGCATGACATCCTCAAACTCTTCCAATAAACTCAGCACCTGTTCTGGAGCATCCATACATGACTCCTCCTTGACTTCTCTCAAAGCAGCCATGTAAGTAACATCTCCTCTTCTTAGGCCATGTTTGAGTTGCATGGCTGAAAGGGCACCATCCTTACTACTACCATGGGGAGGTGGTGCCTCCTTGATGGCCGTCACAAAGTAGGGATGTGCCTTATCCATGATCAACATTTCTCCCAAAAAAGGCATGGGTACTACCTCAGCTAATACAAAAAAAAACGTTTCTTAGAATAATATCAAAATCATCCAAGGGAACCACAAGAAAGTTACCTTCCCTGTCCACTCTCCAACCTTCAAGGAGACTGCATGAGCAATACTCACCACAGGTTGGGCTTCTGAGTTCACTGCCTTCAACTTACTTGGGCACTTGCTCAGCTTCAATCCCAACCCTGTTATCATGTGTGTTGCCACAAAGTTGTGAGTAGCCCCTGTGTCCAGTATGGCCGTGGACTTTGAGGAGTTGGCCTCCATAGGAACATACATCAGCACAGTAGATGGCTCTGCCTTTAGAGCATTCAACCTCATCTGGAGAGGGTTCACTCAAGCTTGAGTTTCCCCACCCCCGGCTTCTCGATCTTCCTCTGTGATCAAAGCATTCGGTTTCTCCTTCTTTGGGCACTCCCTTGCCCTATAGGGACCATTACATATGAAACAACCGAGATTATTTTTGTTGGGTTGCTGTTTGTCAACAACCTTACCCTTGCCCTTATCAGCTTTCCTCTGAACTTAGGCTTCTCGTTGCCCGCCTTCTTCTTACCATTGTCTTTCAACTTGGGTTTAGGTTTCTCCCCATCTTTTTTGCTCTGTCGAAAATCAACTAACCCATTAGCAGCACCCATGGCAGAAGGGAGATCACGCACCCCCTCCCTTCGTAGCTCAAGTTGAGCCCACACTTGTAATCCTGATGTGAAATTATACAATTTGTCGACCTCCGACATGTCTTTGATATCCAGCATCAAAGAACTAAATTGCTTCACATACTCCCTTTCTGAGGTGGTATGCTTCAATTTCTTGAGTGAGTCCCTTGCAACCCATGCGGTGTTGCAGGGAAGGAATTTATATTTCAACTCCTTTCAAAGTGCTTCACAGGTTGTGATCTTTGGTCTACCAGAATCATCATCCTTCCTGGTACGCCACCATAACTTTGCATCGCCATCTAGATACGTGGTAGTAATGGTGACTCGTTCTGTTTTTGGAACACGAGCAGCTCGAAAATACTGTTCCATATCCCATAGGAAGTTTTCCAACTCCTTAGCACTTCTAGCACTCCCAAATGGCTTAGGTTTCGGCACTTTCAGCTTGGTCGTGACCTCCACACCAGTAGGTAGTCCATGGATAGCCCTTTTTATAATGCCTAGCTCAGCATCAATGCAGGCTGAAAACCCTTTGATATCTTCTTGCATGGATTCGATCTCTTCTTCCATACCTTCCAAACGATGAGCTGCCAAGGGTGGCCTGCTCTTCAGCTCTATCTTCCAACCGTTGCAAGGTCTCTGCAGTATAGGCATCAAGGGACGACTGCAAGTTTGAAATGGCCTTCTCAGTAGTAGCCAACTACTCAACAATAGTAGTGGAGGAGGACTCCTCCACAGGAACACCAAGCAAAGCTTCAAGCCTGGCTACTCTTTCCCGTAAGTCTTGTGTAGAGCCACCTACCATGACCCCAACCGAGTTTTGATACCAGTTGTCATAGGGCAATTTTTTCACACCAAAGAAGCCATGTGATGGCCCTTAGCAAAGTACCAAGCAGTGCCTAGGCAACCAACACACCAATAAAGGTTAGGGAAGGGTAATCACAACACAACAAGGATTTTACAGGAGCAACACCTCCCAACTTTTACACTCAACCAAACCGAATGTACAAAGATACTAACCAGGGCCCTTATGTAGCGCCTCGAAATTTTCAAAGTTATTTAAATAGATTATTTTGATGATGATGTTATTTTAATATCAATTTTAGCCAATGATTTTTGGGAAAATCTATGGTGTTATAGAGAGTGATAATTAGAGAATGGTAATTGGTGAAATAATAGGATAGTAAATGATAAGAAGAATTGTATTGGTAGGTAGAATAGTAAGGGAAGGTAGAATAGTCAATGGTAGGTGTAATAATATTTGTATAAGGAGGGTAGAATTGTAAATGGAAGGTAGAATAGTCAATTGTAGGTGTAATAGTATTGGTATAAGGAGGGTAGAATTGTAAATAAGAATGCAGAATAGTCAATGGTAGGTATTCTAAGTGGGTAGGTGGAAGAGTGAAATGAGGGTATAATTGTAAATGGAAGGTAGAATAGTCAATGGTAGGAATAATAGTATTGGTATAAGGAGGGTAGAATTGTAAATGGAATGTAGAATAGTCAATGGTAAGCATAATAATATGGGTAGGTGGAATAGTAAAATGAGGGTATAATTGTAAATTGAAGGTATAATAGTATTTGGTTTTTCCTATAAATAGAGCTCTTCCCCTTCACAAATTTTACCACTCCCCTCCCATCTCTTACACATATTCTTCCTTCTTCCGCTTTCTACTCGGTCTTTCGTCTTTCTTCTTTCTGAGAGTGTTTACTCAGAGCAGAGAGAGAAAGGGCGAGACAAAGCATTGCAAGAAAGAAAGAACACGAGAGATAGCGGACTTGAGAAATTAGTTTCAAAAGATATACTAGTGGTGTTAGTCAGATTGGAGCAACTAGATTCTTGCAGACCACTTTTAGCTTCAGTCTAGAGGTAAGTAAATTCACTACTCCTTCTAAAATTACTTCATGTCATGCTATTTATTCATTCTTGTATCAAGCTGTAAATGATTATTTTATTTACCTGTCATAGAGATATGTTGCATGCATGAAGGATTTCTAAAAGAATTATTTAAAAAGTTTCTATTTCTGTAAACGCTTTCTAAGTACAACAAGTTTATATTTGGAAAAGTTTCCATTTTTGATAAAAGAAAGTTGAGAAATGATAATGATTATAAGAAAGAAGAATGATGACAAACCCTCCTACATGTTGCCCTAAGATGCATCAAAAGAAGTACAAAGAAAATTACAAGAAATGAGTTAAATGTTTATGAAATAAGGGCACTTGTATGAAGGAGAGTATTTTTGGCCCTAAGATAAGTAAGGATGAGAGGAGTTCGGTACCGATACTCGGATGAAGGAGAAACCACTAAAGGAGGCTATGCAAGAAGGTGGTATTCCATCAACATGACCATTGAATGCACCAAGAAAGAGTTAATTGACAGTCGGGCATGGCTGAGGCCACAGTTCAGTACCATGGTCACAAGGACTTGCAACCCTCGTACACAAGAGTAACAGTGTACATGGGCTCTAATATGAGAAAATGGTAATATAATTTCAACGATGATTTACAATGATGATTTATAATGATGCATTATGATGATGATTTATAAAGATGATTTATGACGATGATTTATTACTAGATGTAATAGTATGTATATCCTACGGGAGATGCAACCGTACATACATGTATTATTATGGCTGGATGTATATTTATTTGTGAAAACAATTTTCAAAACTGAGAACAAGGAGTAAAACTATTTATGGTTGTGGATTTTACTTGTTGGGCCCCTTTGGGCTCATTCAATTTTATTTCTTGTTTTCAGGTAGAAAGGATGCTGGAATAGGAGGCCGGAATGGGGCCGGGAATAATTATTAATTATCAAAGTCTTTTCATATCAGTTATTGTAATAATATGATATTCCGCAACTAAAGTTTAATGTTTTCTAATTTCGCTTGTAATAAAATATCTTGAAGAATGTTTTATACATTTATCGTATCCTTTAAAATCAAGTACTCTGATAGACCTTATAGATAGATCTTTGCAAAAACTTTTGTTGTAAAAGAAGAAAAGTGGCAAACTCAGCCTTAACGGGCTGGGGATATTACAATTTTGGTATCATAGCAAAGGTTATAAGGTTTTGGCAGACTTTTCAAAAAAATAAAATAAAATTGGGGTTAATGAGAAGCCACATTCCGGCCAAGTAGAGTGCGTATTTTTGTGTGGTCTCTAATAAATGATGCATGGGCATTTTTTCTAAGGGTTAATTTTTGGTTAAAAAAAAAAAAATTCATCTTAGTGTGATTAATTTGGAGGATTTTATTATTATGATCAAGTTAATGACGAAGATGAATTGTTATTTTTGAAGGCAGTCATCCAATCCATACCCACCTATACGATGAGTGTATTTCAACTGCCTAAAGGGGTGTGCAAAGAAATTAATTCTATGATGTCAAATTTCTGGTGGGGGAAGAAAGATAAAGAAGCAAGAATTGAGTGGATGAGTTGGGAAAGATTGGGTAGGGCCAAAGAGAATGGAGGAATGGGCTATCGTGATTTGGAAAGCTTTAATCAGGCTCTACTTGCTAAGCAGGGATGAAGATTATTAAAATTTCCCGACTCTTTGATGGCAAGGGTTTTTCAGCAAAAATATTATCCACATGACTCTTTTCTCAACTCCATGTTGGGTCACACCCCCTCCTATGCGTGGCGTAGCATTTGGAATGCTAAGAAATTGCTCAACAAAGGTTTGATATGGAGAGTGGGAGATGGGAGGACTATCAACATTTGGGGGGACCGCTGGATACCATCACCTTCAACTTATGCCATCTACACCCCTAACCGACTCTTAGATGTAAACTCAAAAGTCAGGGCCTTAATAGACAAAGACACAAATTGGTGGAAGTCTTCACTGATCAAAGAGCTCTTTAGTGCAGAAGAAGCTGCCCTCATCGGTAATATTTCAGTTTGTTCGGCAGGGCAGCAGGACACACTAGTATGGCTAGGGACTAAGAATGGGATATTCACAGTTCGAAGTGCTTATCATATGGCTAGAGCTAGCATGGAGGAGGGTAGCGGCAGCAGCTCAAACCCAGCTGAAAGCAAAAGTCTCTGGAAAGAGGTCTGGAAAATTAAGGTGCCTGCTGTTGTAAGAGTCTTTCTTTGGAAGGCCTGTAACAACATCCTTCCAACAAAACTCAATCTTAGGAGGAAAGGTGTCATGGAGGATTCTCTATGTCCTATGTGCAGGTTGGAAGAGGAATCAGTGGAGCACATTCTATGGAACTGTGAATCCGAGCGAGACACGTGGGTTGCTTGCAATAGGAAAATCCAAAAATGTCCTACTATTGAGATGCCGTTTATTAGCATTATTTCTTCTTTGGTTGGGCGACTAGAAGAGGAGGAACTGCAGTTGGTGGCTTCTGTGGCTAGATGCTTATGGTTGCGGAGAAACAGTGCTATGTTTGAAGGAGCCTTCACCTCGCCAGCCCAGGTTATCAAAACTGCATCATCTCAGCTTGAAAATTTCCAAAAAGCAGAGAGAGGAAGAAGAATGGAGAGCCCAAAGAGTGCAGATCAACAACCAAGAAGTGGGAAAAGCCTCCCCTGGGTGTAGTAAAGCTTAATTGGGACGCTGCCATTGATACTAGGAAGCAGAAAATGGGAATTGGAATTATAGCACGCGACCATACTGGTAATGTCCTGGCAGTTTTATGTGCGTCGAGACCTCTTGTTACTGACCCAGCTGTCGCAGAAGCCATAGCTGCATGGAAAGCCATGGATGTCTGCATGAGCATGGGTTTCTCTAAGGTCATACTTGAAGGAGATTCTCTTGAGGTGGTTACAGCCTTGAAAGGAGATGATAACTGTTGGAGCCGCTTTGGCTCTCTGATTAATGACGCAAAGGTGCTTGGCCAACACTGCAGCTCACTTACTTGCTAAGCACGGGCTTACAATTTCGGAAGACCAGCTATTGCGGAATGATTTCCCTCTTTGTATTCATCAATCTGTACTCCTTGATAAATGTCTTTCTTAATCTTGAGTAATGGAATACCAATTCAATATATATATATATATGTTAACGATGAAAGCCATTGGCAGTGGTTCTGATATTTGCTGGATTCTCTACGACCATAATGAAAAAGTAGAATAACTTTGACAACAGAAGAACCCACCATGAACATGTTGGTGGTTGAAACTAATGACTGATAAACCAATGAAGCAGCTCAATTTAGAAACTGGCAAATTGGGTAATAATTATATACAAGGTACGAATTTCCTTCGTTTTCAAGGAGCCTAGAAATTTAAATAGCGTAAATATAGAAATCATTCGTGTGTTACTCTAAGAATAAAATGACTTTTAAAATCACAATTTAATTAAAATTCAATAATAATCAATCATAAGGCAACGATGATTTTATAAGCCACATCATTTTTTGAGTGACTCTTAGCAGATGATAGGCTGATAGCACCTTTCAAAAATACTGCACCAATTATTCAGCCTTAGAATTATCTACAAAATTCTAACTACTAAAGAAAAGCTATACCTTTCAACCAACTCTTTTTTTTTTTTTTTTTTTTTTTGAAATAAGTAGTCGATCTTCATTATCAAAATCAAATTGAGAGTATAAAACTCTAAACAAAAAGAGCAACCTGCTCTGAGAAGGCAGTGCCATAGATACAAAAAGGAATTTCTTCCATCCACACCCTATCCATAACCTCCCTTACTGCTTCCTTTGCTAGTCTGTGGGTTGCGATGTTTTGGAACCGTTTTACGTGTTTTATCTCCCAACTCCTAAAGGATCTGAAAACCACCTTTATATCATCCCCTATTTGCCCAAACCAACTCCAGCAAGCCTCCTGATCTTGGATCATGTTAACAATATGGAGTGAGTCACCTTCAAGAATGATGTCTTGCAACCCAAGATCCCAGCTGAACTCCACCGCCTATAGCGCCGCCAACGCTTCCCCGACCACTGATTCTTGGAACGAGATCAGAGTTTTGCTTTGGGCCGCACTGACCCTCCCCAATTCATCACGGACAACAATCTCAGCACCATGCATTTCGTTTTTGGGTTAAGAGTAACATCCCAATTGACTTTGAACTTGTCAAGTGTTTCAACCAACTCTTGGATTTATTTTTTAACAATTAATGGTGATTCAATGATTGGTTGAGACTGTCACATCAACATTGTAGAATAAAAATATGATGGGTTAATAACTTTTTTGGTACCTAAGTTTGCACTTTTTTATTTTTTCCTCCTTGAGTTTTAAAACCGTGTAAATCTAGTACCCAACCTATGGGAAAAGACAAAATTAGTACCTTCATCAATTCAGTCAGTGAAATTAGCACGTGTCACTCCCATAATACGCCACATGGCATAAAAAATTAAAAATAATAAAAAAAGAAAAGAAAAGAAAAGAAATAAGTTGGGGGTGGCTCAAGGTGGCTGAGCCACCCCCTTTGCTCTAAAGGGGGGGGGGGGGGGGGGGGTAGGGGCAAACCAGCCCCAGCACCCGGCCACCCCATGGAGCCAAGGGGGTGGCCGAAACCACCCCCAAACACCAATTGGGGGTTGTTTCGGCCACCCCCAGTCCCCACTGGGGGTGGTTTCAACCCCCTCTGGATTGGCCACCCCCAAATGGCCAAGAGGCACCCCAATTTTTTTTTTAATTATTTTTAATTATTTTTAATTTTTTTACGCTACGTGGCGTATTATGGGAGTGACATGTGCTAATTTCGTTGACTGAACTGACGGAGTTACTGATTCTATCTTTTCTCATAAGTTGGGTACTAGATTTACACGGTTTTAAAACTCATGGAGGAAAAAATAAAAAAGTGCAAACTCAGGTACCAAAAAAGTTATTAACCCAAATATGGTATATAACATTACTCTTACCTCACCAATAACCAAAATTTAGTATTTTAAATGATTTTACGGCTAGTAAAATTGTTAATAGGCCAAAACATTCCAACGTACAATTTCATACTTAGGTGTATATACGTTCAATATCTTTGCAAAAAATTCACCGACAACGGTTAATAAAAATGTTGGGATCGATGCGTATGTTTGTGAGAGTTAGGAAAAGTATCAAAGTGAATTGGACCATTAAATAGAGAAGATTGTATCATACCAAGTATACTTGTCTGAAAATTAACAAACCTAGCATCACGAAGACATAACAAAACAGAAGCATTAATAATTTAATACCTAGTATGGTTAATGGTTTAACAACAACTTGAACAGATCCAATGCGCAAGAACTTAAAGCCTTTTACCAAAGAATCATTAATAAATTTTTTACCAAACCAGAAGCAACCTAAGTGTTGCATAAGATATATTGAAAATGCAGTTACATTACTTAGTACACGAAACAACCAAATAAACACCTTCGAATATGTTTCTCACATGGTATACTTTGCATACGGTGGAAATTAAGCATCAGACCAGTAAATATCTAATTTGCCCTAGTTATTTTTTGGCACTCCCAAAGGCCTTCCAAACAGCTTGAGAGGCATCAACGATATAGTTAGGACATGGAGGTTGGTAATCATGGTCAGCATCACACCCCATAGTGGAATCACACTCATCAACCACTTTCGCCTTAACATTCTTTCCATTGCCGTGGATGGTAATATACTTTAAACATCTCCGCTTATGGTTGAACCATCCAGTTGAGAGCGCCACCACAGGGGTGTCGTTTGAGTGGTATTTGTTGTCACATTCCGATGGTGCACCTCCATCCCCACCTTTCTCAAAGTTGTTGATAGTTAGCATGGCCTTTGTACGACTAGATACAGGTGGTGAACACTTATAAGTTGTGTAAGACTTGCCTTTCACACAACACACAGAGTCATTCGATCTCTTCGTTACACTGTCCTGAAAGGAGCCTTTTTACCCCTTATCTCACCACTGGGCTTGCAAGTTCGAGCATCAGCGCTTGAGCACTTTGTAACAAGAAGAAGAAAGAGGAAGAGAACAAAGACAGAAGAAGAAATTTGGTTCTGCATCTTCAATATATTCCCTCTCCCTCTCTCTGTGGTTATGTTTTTGTGTGAGGAACATAAACTGGCAGTGGGCTATATATAGAGATCATATTAACCACTCAAAATAGATATCTTTAATGTAAAATTAGGACATGTTTGCAGTCTTCTTTTTCAGGTTTCTTTGAAATATCAGTTGGTATTTTTTTAAAGTATGATGGGCAAGAACAACTCGAGACAAAATGGCGAAAACCATATAAAAGGGCGTGTTGATTACGCCACGATATATAGTTTTACAATTGCCTTAGTTTTGAATCTTCTTGTGATTGTCGTTTGTGCATCTGTATCACATGATTCAGATCCCTTAATTAACTCAACGAGACAAAACTGTTTATCCTTAATTTACCCTTAGAATCTTCCAGCAGCCAATGAGGCGTCATGCAAATGAGCTTAAATAAATCTAAATATATTAACTTTTTATATGTTCAGAATCTCAAAATTTCATCTCAAAACTCGCCTTGAAGAAAGGGTGTATCTTTTTTGTCTTAAAGTGCATGTTCCAGCCACCCCCACCAAGGCCGCCCAACTTATTGCACAATCCTGTCATCCATGGTAGTCACTGCACGCAAACCTTACTCAAGCACATTCCTCCCATGATGAAGATGGGCCCACAGCAAGGCAAGACCATGCCAATCGCAAGGACACTCGTACAAAGGGGATGTCCTGACAAACTCAAGTCCCAGGACCTCCTGATGAAAGATATTCACCATCCTTTGTAAGATATTGTACTGTGTGCGTGTTGTAGTCTGACACATGTATATATATATATATATATATATATATGGCATGCACCATTAATAAAGAGGAGGAATTAATTCATAAAATCTAGCTCTTATACTGTCCAAACTCTTTTTCCTCTGGCACGACCCCAGCTCATGTACGACTCAATCCCAGTCTGACCTTAATCTTTCAGGGTGACCGGAAATTGTGTTAACAATTCTCATTATTCCTTAAAAGAATTTAAGCTTTGGTTAAAAGACAAAGATACCTTTCCACTGATATTTTGATTATCCATTTGTTAACTAAACATTAAAAACATTTTAGATCCACAAATGGAAAACTTTAAAATATATATATATATATATATATATATATATATATATAGTGAAATTAAATTAAAAAATTCACCACGTTCATGAAGCTTTTGCTGTGTTTCTTGTCACTTCGGGACACGTCTACCAGGCAATGGAGGGCTTGATGAGCGACCTGCTATAGTGCTACTGGAGACCCCTCGCCTCGCCTCTGGCGGGCTGATTTTCTCTCCAACAAGAATGAAAATGAATATTTTGCCATGCATGCTGATCACTGCCAAAACAGTATAAAATTATTGTCGGACAAGAGATTCTTCGATCCACAAACATCCAATGGAAAACACCTAGTACACAATGGGAAATCCTAGCAAAGAAGGATCCTAGCTAGCTAGATCAAGGTTTGTTCTTGTTATTTTTTAATCGGATGGAGACAATTTGCTGTCTCCCCTACATGTCTTAGAACCATAATTCTGGTTAATGCTATAGCAGCTGGCATATATTACAATCAATTATGTTATCACAAAGCAAAAGACAGAAAAATAGTTGTCAGAATTTTTTGCCCCCCCAAAACTCGGAAACAAAATGGTCTATCAACTGAGCCTAATACATTAGTTTGAATTAATTGAGACAATTTTTGTGGCATCTGGAATCCCAAAAACCATAAACCACAATAGGACATTTTCATTTGTTTTTGTTCAGATTATCAAAAGAAAAAATTCTGCTTTCCTAAAAAGTGCTTGAGATTAGTTTACAATGAATCATGCTCATTCAAGTATGATAATTATTCAAACTAAATTTCCATTAAGCTACAAAAAAAAATGAGTACAACCCCATTGTCTTTGATGGGTAAATGAAGTCAAGAGTTATCGGTCCCTAAGGGGTAGCTCAATCGGTTGGAGACCACGTCTTATGAAGCGCAGGTCACTAGTTCGAATCCCATTTCCCCCTCTTGTGTGGACATGTCAAAAAAAAAAAAAAAAAAAGTCAAGAGTTATCGAAGCCAAAATCAACTGCCTTCCTGTCATTGGAACATCAAGAAAATCAGATTCAAGTGAAATTTATGTACAGTGCTCATGTATCTATCAACCTAAGATCATTGAGCTCATACTCCACGCATAAACTTAAGCTTTGTCCTATTGTCATATTAAATCATCATTTATCTTAAAAAGTATAGCAAAGTTTCGGGGATTAATGAAATGAAAAGTGAAAGACACATAATAATAGCTTCTATTAGATCATAAAGCATGCAAGAACAAGATCAATTTTCTAAGTCAATTCCTGTTGTAAATTGACTAAATTCTGGATAAATTACTTATGGGTTCGCATGCTAGTCCACAACTTTCGTTCCAAATCCAGCAAAGATGTTTTCCTGAAAAAACTTCACAACCACTTTGTGATCATTAGTCCTTGAGGGGACAGCCTCGACCCATTTAGACACATAATCCACACCCACAAGAATATATGAATAACCGAATGAGTTAGGAAATGGTCTCATGAAGTCAATACCCCAAACATCGAAGAGTTCTACAACTTGAATATTTTGCAGTGGCATTTGATTTCTGGATGACATGTTACCTGTCTTTTGGCATTTATCACAAGAGTCTCAAAGAGAACAAGTTTAAACTCAAACATCATACCTCACAGAAAAAATGCTAATGTGCTTATAAAAATTTATCTCAAAACAAGTGAAATCTCTTTTACCCAAAAATAAGTCAAAGGACTTAGACTCCTAATGACATAATGATGCGTTCAACTCTTTAACTGGGCTAATGAAATGCAAATCACAGTTACAGTTTAACTCAAACTTGACAACAACATAACACAATTTTTTTTTTTTTTTTTTCAAATTTTTTAACACAAAAAGACAAATAAAAATAAACAAATAAGAACAAAAATAAACAGACAAAGTGTTTTTCCACACCCCCAAACTTGAATTACACATTGCCCTCAATGTGTAGTATAGAAATACATTACCGGAAGTAAGGAAATCTGAGTGTGAATAAGGCTAGGGCGTCCCCTAAACTTTAAAACCAAAACACCTGTCAACAAAAACTAACAACAATATTTTCATAGAAACAAACATCAAAAGATTAATTGCTGTTAGAAACAAAAACAAATAAAAATAACATGTAATGAAAAAGGAAAGAAAGAATTTGTGGAGTGAAGTGCAGAAAATAAACTGGAGGAGAAACCTTTACAGTGCTTCCCCCTATCATACGGATGTCCAACCACTCCCTTCCACCCCTTCTTCTTCAAAACTTCATACCCCTCTGAAAGGATGTTTCACCATCTTATGTAGAATTTCTTGCTTTGAAGGATCTTCTTAGGAAAGTGGTTCCTAGATTTGTGTGCTTGTGTGCACAAGTCCTTGAATATCTTGGCATAAGATGGCTCTTTGAGACATTCAGGCGATGAGGCTTTGGGCTCTTGATGTGTCTCAAGAGGGACAGTGATGCAGGCAGGAGCTTCACTACTTACTTCCATATCACTGGGCAGATTAGGATTCGTTGGGGGCTTACTATTCTCATGGTGCTCAACTTGCTCAGGGTGCTCAACTTGCTCCTCTTTCTCTTCCGCCTCTTTGTTATCCACAATTTCCTCACTCTCAAGTGTGATGGTGACTTGGGCATGCTCATGATAAGAATTTTCAGAATCATCCTCATCAATCATGTAATGCCTTTCAGCCATCAGTTGACTTTGAAGCTATTCTTCCTTTATTCTGTTTAAGTCAGCAACTAGATGACCGATCTGTCCTTCTATCTTGGTCATGGCCGGCTTAAGTTCTTGTATGTCTCTGTTGTTAGCCATATTGGAATTCCTCATCTCCTGTACAGCTTGATTGATGAAACCTTTTAGCTCTTGTATATCTTGGGAATTTCTCATGGTAGTATTCTTCATATCTTGTATGTTCTTATCCATTGATTGCATGAATGCTTTCATCATGTCTTCCAGGAATGACTGTGGTGCAAGCTGTGGCACTTGAGTGGTAGACTGATAAACAGGAGGTTGAGCTTGATGATCGAACTGTGGATATTCTGAATGGTGCAATTCATCAAATTGGTGAGCATAAGTTCATGTAGCCTGAGCTGATCCTAAGAAATCATATTGGTTGCTCCAGTCCGGGTTATAACAATTGAAATTTGAATCAAACCCCAGGCTGGAGAAATTGGTGTTCATTTGTTCATATGAAAAGTTAGATCCAGCTGCTCTGATTTGGTCTAATTTGTCCCATAAGTCGTTGAGCTCAGCTCGCAGATTTGGACAATTGTTTTCCTTATAATAAGGATTGAAACAATATATGGGTAAAAATTTTGAGGGTAGTTGATAGGAGTTGGTGTTCTACAACTAGTAGAAGCATGTTGTACAGAAAAATTATTAAAATTATTAAACTGAATATTCATACTTCACCCTTACTCTATTAGCATGCACATTTCCCATATAAACATTAACCATTTTTTTTTTTTTTTTAAAATTTTAAAATTTTAAAAAGAGACTAACAAACAAAAAATAAAATAAAATAAAACTAAAATTTAAAAACTCACAAAAAGGACCGAAAATAAATTTTTGGCAAAAATCTACGGAACTACTGCAGTTGCTGCCTTTGCTGTGAGTGCGCTCGATCGCGCTGATGTGCGATCGATCGCACTTGAGTGAAGATGCAGCAGTTAACGAGTGCAGGTGCGCTTGAGCTTGCTGTCTTGGTCCCGAATGCGCTCGATCATAGCAGGGCTGTGATCGATCACACTAGTAGGAGCTACGGCAAAACTGTAGAACAAGCCAAAAAAAAAAAAAAAAAAAAACAACAAACAACAAAAAAAATATATATTTTTTTTAAAATTTTTTTATTAGTAACACGAATAAAACAAAACAAATTGCAGAAAAATAAAATCCTAATTATAACTAGTAGAAGAATAAAGCTAA
The DNA here is from genome assembly GCF_965113065.1 of Corylus avellana. NCBI lineage: Eukaryota > Viridiplantae > Streptophyta > Magnoliopsida > Fagales > Betulaceae > Corylus > Corylus avellana. Next base: position 36,065,422 of record NC_142490.1, on the reverse strand, counting down.
ATTCGAAATAAATTGGTTTAAAAAATTGAACAATTCCACGGCAACGGCGCAAAAAACTTGTTGTGCAAATATATTTAACTCGCAAGTGCACGAATCGATTGTAGTTTAATGGATTGCAAGTGCGAAGTCGATTCTACAGAGAATTATATTATTGAAAGAGCAATTTAAATCTAAACTAATTTAATCCTAATCTAGTTCCAAAAGGGTTTTAATTTTTGTTTTAAAAATTAAAAGATAAACAGAAACTAATTAAAATAAACTAAGAGATAAAATACTAAGATTTGAGAATTCACACTCACCGAATCATAACAACATACTTCCACGTTTATCAATATTAATTTTAAGTTCTCACAATTAAATCTTAGATATGTTTTACTATGCTTTAAACAATTAATCAAAATCATCCCATGTATCCATTCATTGCACAAATCACAAGAGGAATCCAATATCAATTAAATCATCAGATGTATTCGTAAATCACAAAAGATATCCAATCTTAATTGAAACACCAAATGTATCCATAGAACAAATCACAAGGGATATCCAATTATTTAGGCAAATAAAATCAAGCAATCAATTATGTGAAATTATCTTAAATCATCAAATGTATCCTTGAATCACAAAAGATATCCAAGAATCACTCCACACATTGAAAAAAAGTAAAACAATTGAAGTATTAAACCCAATAAAATCAGATAAATAAAGACTTACATGAAAGTATTGATATTCTTCATCGGTGAGGCTTCATCCCCAACCTTAGTTGGGAATTTAGCTCCACATAAAAACAAAACCTAAATCTAAAGAAAACCTAAACTGAAAAGAGAAAAACTGTAAAATTCTGCTCTCTGGAATTCTATATATTTTTTTGAATGCAAAGAGGTCTATTTATAGGCTTAGGGAGGTCCTAGAAGCCCTATTAAACCTAGATAATTCGGAGCTCTGTCTCCCAGTCAAAATAGAAGTCTGAAATCGAAATAGAATTCGTCCAGATTTGTGTCCTTTACTTGGGTGATTTTGGCATAGTAACCATCCGAATTAGGAAAATCCTATTTCACAACCAATTGTAGTATTTTGAGTTAGCTTTCCAATACCGTTTGAATCACTTCAATCCAAAACTTTAGTAGATATTTATGATCAAAATGCTGAGACGTGTACATAATCTGAATTTGAATCCAATCCGAAATTTTATCAAATCTGATCTTTCATCCGATTTAACCTTTTCTTGGATTTGGTTAGACTTAACCACATCATCTAGGTCTTCTCAAAGTATGCTTTCTTCCAAACTTTGCATTTTTTCCTTTAAAGCTGTAGTTTTTCTTTATTGGCCTACAATACATTAAAAACACAAAACTAACACAAAATATTAAATAATGACATAGCTAACGGATTAACTAATGTAAATAAAGGGGTCCAAATGTGCACTATTTGGCACTTATGATAGGGCTACGACACACGATTGGCAGCACTTGACAGATCTGTTGGATGGCTATGAGAGGGTTTTAGGGCAAAAGCTTAATAAAGAAAAAAACCTCTATTTTATTTAGTAGAAACACTATACAAGAGATTCGGGATATTATTATCGATCTTGTGGGTGTCCCAGCAGCACAAAGATATGATAAATATTTGGGTCTTCCAACCTTGGTGGGAAAATCTTGAATTAGAGAATTCCATATTCTAGCCGAAAGAGTGCAGAAAAGGGTTAATGATTGAAGGTGAAATTCCTTTCCCAAGCAAGAAAGGAAATTTTACTGAAAGCGGTAGTGCAGGCTATCCCGACCTATAGTATGAGTATGTTTCTCTTGCCAAAAATGCTTTGTAAGGAGATTAATGGTTTTATGTAGAAATTCTGGTGGGGTCACAAGGAAAATGGGAAGAAAATCTATTGGATGAGTTGGGAGAAGATGGGACGTTCCAAATCGAACGGTGGGATGGGTTTTCGAAATCTTACTTGTTTTAATAAAGTGTTGCTTGCCAAGCAATGTTGGAGGCTTGTTCAGCAACCGGAGAGCTTGGCAGCAAAAATTCTAAAGGCTAAGTATTTACCTAAAGTTTCCCTAGTAGAGGCGAAATTGGGGAATCGTCCATCCTACGCTTGGATAAGCATCATGTCGGCACGACCTTTGTTCCAAGCAGGGTAAATTTAGAGGATAGGAGACGGCAAATCAGTGAAGGTATAGGGTGATAAATGGTTACCAAAACCGACTTATACCATACATCACCGTGTCGCTCTCTTGATATGGACGCAAAAGTGGCGGAGCTGATTGATCAACACACGTTAGGGTGGAACATCCCACTCATTCAAAGTATTTTCTGGAACGATGAGGCTGACCTCATCTTTAGCTTATCCTTGAGTCGTTATCACCAACAAGATAAGATGATTTGGCAAGCTACACAAACAGGAAACTTCCTTGTTAGAAGTGCTTATTTTCTGGAGCACGAGAGACAAAATCTTATGTTTGGGGAAGGTTCCAACCAATCGGGTTTCAGTGCAATTTGGAAGGCACTTTGGAGTTTAAATGTCCCCAACCCCACTAAGGTGTTCATATGGAGAGCTGGCAATGATATACTCCCCACTAAGGGAAATCTCTATAGTAGAGGACTAGTGAAGGAGGATCTCTGCCCACTGTGTAGTAGGTGTACATAAACAATTTTGCATGCTTTGTGGGAGTGTCTTGCGGCTAGTGATGTTTAGGGGGGCTGCAACCGCAAGATCCAGAAAAGCAGCTATAATAGCCGTAGCTTCCTGGAGGTTCTTGAGTTTTTCTATACACGATGCAGCAGGGAAGAGATGGACCTCGTAGTTGTTACGGCTAGGGACATTTGGAATCGCCAAAATGTTGTGGTGCATGGTGGGCCATTTGCACATCCAAACTTCATTATACGGGAGGCTAGGGATACGGTAATGCAGTATTGGAAATCTTTGGAAAGAATGGAGGGTAACCTTCTCATTTTGATGTGCAAATTATAATTACTCGTAAGTGCACGAGTTGTGTATAGTACATATTATGCAAGTGTGAGGTCAATCCACAGGGAATTGTGTTTGTGAAATTTAATTTCTATCTAAACTAATCCAATTTTAACCTAGTTCCGAGTTTTTGGGAATTTGAAATTGAAAACGAAAACAAATAAAATAAATCAGAAGATAAAAACACTAAGGTTTTAAAATTCACCTCACCAAATCAAAGCACACATTCTCATGTTTAGTTCATACATCCAACAAGCGATTAGACGCAATGCATGTTCTATTGTTTTTTATAAAATTCTATTGAAAAATTCAATAAATCCATCTTTATTTTCGAAAAACAATGCATATCCAATTTAGTTCAAAAGATCCAATGTATCCATGCTTCGCACAAAAGAAAATGGATATCCAAACCAAAAGATGCAATGTATCCATTGGATGAAACACAATGAATATCCAATGTTTTCATGATTTATAAACAACAATCGATCACAATTTTGTTACACAATTGAATTGAAACGAACATACATTACATTAAACAACAGAATTGTACGAACTAAGATATAAAAGTATGTAAACAAATCAATGGTTAGGCTTCATCTTCAACCTTAGTTGATGATTTAGCCTCTCATGATAACATAATCATAAATAAACTAAATTAACTTCATTAAAATTAAAGTAATTACAAAAGAATTGGAGTTCAAAGCTCCAAAACCATAGGAAAGTCGAAAATTGACAAAGTAGGGCACCCCTGGCATGTCTTCGTGTGTTTACAATAGAAAAGAATGATATTTATAAACTAATTTTAGGGTTTCAGCGCTGCCAGGTCGGCTGAGTGCACTCGATCGCACTCGAGCATGCACTTTCCACTTTCAATGGGCACAAGTGCAATCGATCTCACTATATGCGTGCTTGAGTGCACTACCTGCAGAATTAGTTGACTCTTGTGAAACATGACTTTCTAGATGTTTGAGTTAGCTTTCCAATGACACCAAGATCGCTTCAATCCGAGCTCTACAACTCTAGATATGGCCTTTTTAGTGGGACTCGTCGGGTGTAAATCATCGTTCGATCCAAATTTGCTGCCAATGCTCACTGAAGTGTTTTAAGCCCCAAAATTAATGGAATGAGTTACAATTTTCACCTTAAAGCCGCATTTTTCTCTTAAAAACCTGCAAATCTCTAAAATACCAAAACTAACCAAAACATCATAACATAGTAAATCTAAAGGCTCAGCAAATGCAAATTAAGGGGTCCAAATATGCAATATTTGACATTGAACACCTTTCACGAGACTCTTAGACAAAGTGGATTAATCCACCTAAGGATAGGCTGAAGACAAATTGGGATGTGGCAGTAAGTACAACAGGAAATCGCATTGGAGTGGGAGTGATAGTGCGGGATTCAAAGGCCTAGTTCTTGCTGCACTTAGTAGAACAATGGAAGGTTGTCCAGCTCTGGTAATTGTAGAGGCGATGGGAGCTCTTCAAGCAGCTGAGTTCAACCACGATCTAGGCTTAATGGATGTTATTTTGGAAGGAGATTCCCTTCAAGTGGTTTGAGCTATTAATAATAAGGGAGAACAATGGCTGAGGTATGGTCAGATTGTGGCTAATATGAAGATGGTCCTTGTTGTGCAAATTTTAATACTCTCAAGTGCAGGAATCGTTTGCAATATAATGGATTGCAAGTACAAGGTCGAACCCACAGAGAATTGTATTTTTGAAAGAGCAGTTTAAAATCTAAATTAATTAAACCATAATCTAGTTCCAAATTTTGAGAGATTTTTTTGTTTGAATGAAAAAGCAAAAGCATGAGCAATTTAAAGTGATTAAAATCTTATGACGAAGCACAAAGGTTTCGGAATCCGTACTCACAAATTCATAACAATATAATTTCATGATCTATAATATTCCCCAAAGTTCTCACATATAAATCTTATGTATGTTTTACTAGGCTTCAAACAATTAATCAAAATCATCCCATGTATCCATTCATTGCACAAATCACAAGAGGAATCCAATATCAATTAAATCATCAAATGTATCCGTAAATCACAAAAGATATCAAATCTTAATTGAAACATCAAATGTCTCCATAGAACAAATCACAAGGGATACCCAATTATTTACGCAAATAAAATCAAGCAATCAATTATGTGAAATTATATTAAATCATCAAGTGTATCATTGAATCACAAAAGATATCCAAGAATCACTCTACACATTGAAAATGAGAAAAACAATTGAAATATTAAATCCAATAAAATCAGATAAATAAAGACTTACATGAAAGTATTGATGTTCTTCATCGGTGAGGCTTCATCCCTAACCTTAGTTGGGAATTTAGCTTAACATAAAAATAAAACCTAAATCTAAAGAAAACCTAAACTAAAAGGAGAAAAACTGTAAAATTTTGCTCTCTGGAATTCTCTTTCTTTTCTTGAATGCAAAGAGGTCTATTTATCGACTTAGGAAAGTCCTAGAAGCCCTATTAAACCTAGATAATTCGGAGGCATGTCTCCCAGTCAAAATAGAAGTCTGAAATCAGAATAGAAATCGGAATAGGATTCGTCCAAATTTGTGTCATTTAATTGCAGGGCGATTTTGGCATAGTAACTGTCCGAATTAGAAAACTCCTATTTCACAACAAATTGTATTATTTTGAGTTATATTTCCAATGCCATTTGAATCACTTCAATCCGATATTTGAGTAGAAAGTTATGGTAAAAATACTAAGATGTGTGCAGAATCTGAATTTGAATCAAATCCGAAATTTTATCCAATCTGATCTTTAATCCGATTTAACATTTTCTTGGATTTGGTTAGACTTAACCACATCATCTAGGTCTTCTCAAAGTATGCTTTCTTCCAAACTTTGCATTTTTCCTTTTCAAGTTGTAGTTTTTCTTCAATGACCTACAAAATACTAAAAACAGAAAACTGACACAAAATATTAAATAACAACACATCTAAATGATTAACTAATGTAAATAAAGGAGTCCAAATATGCAATATTTGATACTTATCAGTCCTCTCTGGTTTTCGTCGATGGGAGGCTATGCACACCAAAAGGGAAGGCAGTGGCGCGACTCATGGCTTGGAAAAAATAGCGGTGCAAGAACCTACTGAGATAGTCTGGATATATGGAAGAGATTTCTAATTGCATTTTCGATGTAGTTCTTTTAGAGCAAATTACTCTTGATATTTAGAGTTTCCATACTCTAGATCTTGTTATGTTATGAAATGAAAGAAGATTTTGTCAAACAAACAGATCTTACAGGTAACACATGTCAAAATATTATTGGTGCGTGCTGACGTAGCATATGATGTTTACGTTAAAAAATTAGACAAATAAAATACCGAGACCTATTTATTATTTTTGCATCCTACATGAAGCTCTTAAAATATGTTTATACTACATAAATGTAATACCCCGAAATTTATACCTTAGAATAAAGGCGATCTTAATATCAAGGATAATGAGGATTTGCAATTTTATTAAGATTTATATGAAGTTAGGTAAGTAGACTTAATGTGAAAGATGATGGAAATTGCTAGTTAGAAATTTAGTGGGTTATTGAAAGAAAAGCCACATTGTTTTGGAGCCAAAAATTCAATGAGTGACCTTAAATAGAACTGTTTAAGACCTTGTATAATTATGTTACAATTGCTCCCAATCGCTCTACCTTTAGAACTTGGGGCGTTACAGGTGATATCAGAGCAAAGAAGTTCAGTTGATTGGGAGACATCAGTTACTTGAGGAAATTAAGTATGGATTAATGATCTATTAGGTGATGATCACAGCTGAAGCATTAGGTTTTAATCAAAAGAGTAAGGACAAGTTAATTGGTGCGACACCAAAATTGATGCTTTATAATGGTATTAATTTGTTTAATGCTTTGCAAGCATTGATTAAGGAGGAGAATAAGACTCAAGTTGTCTTAATGACTAGGATAATAATAGGGAAGATTGCTAGGTTTCAACCCCAATAGTCAAATTTTTCTTATGTGGATAGATTATTTAATATCAATGACTCTCATTATGTTATTAGTGGCGCAGCCAGTAACGACCTCTAGAAAGGATTGCATTTAAGTTGATATTTAAGGACTAAGATATAAAGGATCTAGAATTGAAGTACTTGTATGAGTTACATACCTAAGATTAATGTCGTTGTCAAATAATGGTTAAGAGGAGATTTTGAGGTCCTAACCAAGGTTAAGAGTTTCTATGGAATGGATTTAAAATATTTTATAACTTGAGGACTAAATTTTTAAGAGTGTGGATCTTGTTAATACTACAATAAATCTTGTGATAAGTGGGATTTATGATTCTTACAAAGGGATATACATTCCGTACTGGTATGGTTTAAATTCTTTTATTAGGACGTGTCTTAAATTCAAGGTACAAGAAAATTTGTAGTGATGATATATTGAGGACTTTAAAAAGAATGCTAAGATTGGTTAAGATTAAAATTATTAGAATTATATAAATAATGGTCATAGGAGTAACCGGATGATTATTTGACCATCATGAGTATTGAGGTACACATACCCTAATATCTAGACTATGTACATTTGAGATTTCTGTGGTTGGTGTTTAATGATTAATGAAAGGATTTGAGGTTTCAAATGAAACTAGGAATTTCTTGCAAAAATCGGGTTTATAAATCTGCATGATTCTATAATCTTCACTATAAGGGAAAGATGGATTTATGGTGTATATGTTTGGTAAAGTTGGATAAGTAATTCATCTAGATATATAGGAGTCATAATATTTGAAACATTGTGGTATTTGACATTAGACTTTAGTTAAAGACGTATTATATTTTGAGACATCTTATTGAATCTTTAGGATGTAATTTGTTAAATGATTCAACATTGACATGATTTCCATGGATTAGTATGGGTTGCTAATTCTCATTTTTGGACTCGGTCGATCTTAAGATATAAGCCGCTATCCTTGATTTTTGATTATCGAGTAAAGGTACTAAAGTTAATTGATGGTTCATCTTTAACGGCGTTTTGAGGAAGATATTACTTTGGGTAAAGTTGGATTCATAAGAACTATAGGATTATTGTTATGGTGCGAATTAGTGGATTTAATGATGATTTTCTCGGAGGAAATTATATCAGAATTTTATTACAGTGCTTTGTTTGGGAGCTGTTTTAACATAGGTATGGTCTATGTTATGGTTTGAGGTAAATAGTAAGAAAGATTACTATTGGTTAGAAATGGAAATTTCAGTTTAAGTGTTTCAAGGAACTAGGTATGACCAACCAGTAGAGGTTTGATCAATTATTTATCAAAGGTCAATTTAGGTTTTAGAGAGGAGGATGGCCTTATATATCATAGTACTGAGGACAAGGGTACCGGCAGGCCTCCTAGTAGTTAAAGACTCGAACATCTGGCTCAATGGCTGGGACACTTGTGCTTATTGCTTTGTGTACTAGTAGGAGCAGTAGCAGTAGAAGTGTCTGGGACTCCATTCCATAGAGTAGACCGCTTAGGACAAGTGTAGACTGTGTAACTTTATTGCTTATGAGATTATTGAATACTAGCACATTATGTGTTTGTGATTTCATAATAAGAGTTTATAGTACTCTGGTGATGTTATGTTTCTATGGTAATCATATGGTAGGAGAATTTTTATTTTTTACTAAGAATATGTTACAATTGCTCCCAGTCGCTCTACCTCTAGAACTTAGGGCGTTACAATTAACTTATTACAACTACAAAAATTAATTTTACAATTAAAAATGTTGAAATATATATATAAAATATAAAATACTAAAATATGAAAGAGAAAGAAAAGAGAGAGCGGAAGCGGAGAGAGACATATGAGCTACATCTTGTATATTCATTGTATCAAACAATATTACATAACTCTCTATTTATAGAGAGAGAATGAGTAGTGAACAAGAAACTCTAAAGTAGACCTAAACTAATTAAGGAAGATAATAAACCTTACAAGAAAATATAATGATAAAGAATAAAAATCTTCTATCATAAAGAGAAATAACATATTAAGGAAAATATCAATAAACCTAATTTATAAAATATTCCAATATCCCCCCTCAAATTCAAGGTGTAAGCTTGAGTTTGGAAAAGAGAAGAAATTAAAGACATCCGAAGTCGATAGTTGGATCAAGGCAATGGCGGCAAGAAAGGATGAAAGTGACGGCCAGATAAATACCGGAGAACAGAGACAAGCCGCTAAAAGAATCCAGTTAAAGGCCAAGCCGCAATTGACAATGATGGTCAGAGAACGAAAACTAGCCGTTAAATCCTATGAAGGGCCAAACCACATTGTGCCAAGGTTCGCCAACAAGAAGGACAAGAAAGGCTGAAAGTGATGGCTAGAGAAATACTGGAGAACGGAGACAAGCCGCTAAAAGAATTTGATGAAGGGTCAAACCGCAACTGACAATGAGGCTGGAGAAGGAAAACTAGCCGTTAAAAATCCTGTGAAGGGCCAAACCGCATTGTGCCAAAATTCGCCAATGAATAGAGCCATGGATCACAACAATATTTGGAGATCTTCGGAAGAGCAAAATTGCGAGATCTTGGGAAGAGAACGCTAGAAAACACTAAAATAAAACGTCATACTACTTTCATTGAAATCCATAAAAATTGGCTCTGATACAATGTTAAAATATATATAAAATATAAAATATGAAAGAGAACGAAAAAAGAGGGAACGGAAGCGGAGAGAGACGTATGGGCTACATCTTGTATATTCACTGTATCAAACAATATTACATAACTCTCTATTTATAGAGAGAGAATGAGTAGTGAATAAGAAACTCTAAAGTAGACCTAAACTAATTAAGAAAGAGAATAAACCTTACAAGAAAATATAATGACGAATAATAAAAATCTTCTATCATAAAGAAAAATAACATATTAAAGAAAATATCAATAAACCTAGTTTATAAAATATTTCAACCAAAAAAAAAAAAAAAGAATTGACGGCAAAGGATTAGATATGAAAATGACCTGAGCATGCATGCAGTCTCGGAAGTCTGAAAAAGTGCGAATATTTCTCATGCCATGCCACAGTTTTGGTTAGTACTGTAGGCTGTCAAGGTCTCAGTACGTAGCTTGGACCATTGGCATGGAGGGACATTTTAGGACATTTTATTTATTATAAAATCTTTTAATTTAGTAGATTAAATTAACAGATGTGAAATGTTAGCGCTCATGTGGGTCGTTTCAAAAATGTTTGAGCTGCTTACAAAAAGAAAAAATTGTGCGATCGGCTGTTTTTACGACATATATGACATTTTATAATTGGTTAAATAATTAAATAAAAAATTGACTTGTAAATTTAATTAGTTAATGATTGACTTGTAACTATACACTTAATTATTTCACTGATTTATAATCAGTGAATTTGTAGTATAAAGTATAGTATTTTAAATATTTTGCTAAATGAAATAGAATTGGCTCTTTTAAATAAAATGAAGAGAAGTGATTTATGATTAGAATTAAATTTCATAAATTTAATGATGTTACATATATATTGTTATATAGCAATGTGGAGTACCGTGGATGTGGATCTATTGCGTGTAGCGAGTGGGGAGAGTGAGGAGTGTGTCGCGCATGCCCGGGGAGGGGGGGGGGAGAATCTCATGTGCAGAGAGGGTGACTAGTGTGGCGGCACGTGATGGACAATTGAGGAGCATGGCAGACCCGTTTCTTCATAAATTTTTTGATTTTGAGTGATAAGACTTCTACAATTTCTGTCACGTAAAACAACAACCGCAACAAGTGTTTGGTGTATTGTTGAAACAAAAAGAAACGCAGAAAAGAATGCTCAAATGAAAATGAAAATGAAAAAAAAAAAAAAAAAACTGTATTTGAAATAGACAACAAAAAGATAATTGTAGAGAATAAATTTGTATTTATGATGTATGTTCACTTGTACAATATAATGACTTATTTATAGTTGAATAAGACGCTAAAAGAACAGAAATACAATAATTACAAAACCACATAAAATCAACATATTTATAATAATGAATACCGTATCAAATATTACAATAATATATGTGGAGAATATTTCCGTAATATATTAATTATACTACGGGAGTATTTTGCTACATAAATATTACGGAAATATAATATTCTAACAGTATTATTGAGTTTTGGTAGTAAAATTTACTCTTTTATTAAATTAAAAAATAAAGGAAACAATCCAAAATTAATCATGGTGGTTCAACTGATTTGAAATAAGCTTTCGTGATATAAAAATGTTTCAAAAGCTCCATGTGGTATGTTGTATGCAAAAAGAGAAATGCTAGGGGTTTTAAATTTTTTACCAAGAGATGAATATCAAGATGATGTGGAACTAAGGGCTTATTTGGGTGTGTATTTGAGGCGCCTAAAAGTGCGTTTAACACTCAAAAAATCTGTTTAAAGAAAAAAATATTAATTTAATAAAAAAAAAAATTGAAAGAGCTTTTAAAGACATTTTATTTATTATAAAATCTTTTAATTTAGTAGATTAAATTAACAGATGTAAAATGCTAGTGCTCATGTCGGTCGTTTCAAAAATGTGTGAGGTACTTATACAAATATAAAAATAAAAAATGTGGGGTCAACTGTTTTTACGACATTTATGACATTTTATAATTGGTTAAATAATTAAATAATAAATTGACTTGTAATTTTAATTAGTTAATGATTGACTTGTAACTATACACTTAATTATTTCTCTAATTATAAATCGGTGAGTATGTAGTAAAAGGTATAGTATTTTAAACATTTGCTAAATGAAATAGAATTCTCTCTTTTAAATAAAATGAAGAGAAGTCATTTATGATTAGAATTAAATTTCATAAATCTAATGATGTATAAATTATTAAATAGTGTATATATTGTTATATTATTTAGGGAAAACTTCACAAAACCCCCTAAAACTTCCATGCATTTTGAAAGTATCTTTTAGAGTTCAAAAACTCTAAATTAAGGGTATCAAACTCTCATTTTCTTTTAATTACTCAACTCTGTTAGAATTTTTGTTAAATTTTGTGAAAATTCTTAAAATATCCCAAAATCTCGTAAAGATTCAAGTATTTATTTTTTTATTATAAAAAACCTTTGTAATTTTTTTTTTTTTTTTTAAAAAAAAGAGTATTTTAAATATTTTGACAAATTATTTTAATAAAAAAAAAAATCTTAGTGTTATTAGTTATTACACTGAGATGATCACCACATATATGGCAAGCTGGTGTGAGGCGTCAAGCTTGGACTTCAATAGTTTCTTGCTGCACCTAACCCTTGTTGATCATAATTTCATAGTTACACACCAATTATGGCCGTAAAATTCTAATTGATGATTGAACCACATATAATTAAGAGGCTTAAAAGTTGGTTTAACACTAAAAAAAATTGTTTGAAGAAAAGTACCCATTTGATTAAAAAAAAATTAAAAGCTCTCCCAAAAAGCAAAAAAAAAATGGCCAAAACGTACTTTGGTAAAAGCTTAAAAATGACGTTTTTTCAAAAAAAAAAAAAAAACATTTTTTTGACTTAAAAACTCTATTTTTCAAATACAATCTCAAACATATTCTAAATCTAAATAATCACCTAATAACGGGGCTCTCTCATCCTTCAGAGTCCCTCTATATATGGGTACCGAGCCATAAATCAAATAAATCAATGGAAGAAAATAACACACAATACTGCAACATTTGACTGACGATGTAACAGTGTACATATGTAATTCAAGGTTTCATGATTCAATCTAGTTAGTTAAGTGTTAAAATAATAACTAAGTGATTAATTTTTTTTATTAGCTTAAGTTTTTGATATAAGTGATGATTTAATATGGTATCAAAGTCAAAAATTCTAATATTAAACCTTAACTCCATCAAATTACACTCAATTTAAATTAAGGGTTAATAACTTTTTTAATACCTCAGTTTTAACTTTTTTTATTTTTCTCTCCTAAGTTTTAAAATATGACAAATTTAGTACCCAACATATGGGAAAAGACAAAATCAATACTTCCGTTAGTTCCGTCAGTTCTACTTAACGAAATTATCACGTGTCACTCTCATAATATGCCATGTGTCTTAAAAATAAAATAATAATTAAAAAAAAAAAAAAAAAACTAAACTTAAAAAAAAAAAAAAAAATGGTAAAAATTTTATGGGGTGCGTCAACCGCACCACAGTTTCCATCTGCTGTACGGTGCAAAGGGAAGCGAAGCAGTAGAACAGGACCAAACCCATGTGAAAGTCTATTCTCTCTCCAACCAAATTTATGGTCTATCTCCCTGAATTTGCCACCCTCATTCATTGCTTCTGTTGGGCATTCAGTTCCCATTTGCAAATCCACACACTCTCTCTCCACTACTTTCTCAACACCAAACCGTAGATCATTGTCCCCACAAAGCAAAGCCACCGCATTGAGCGAGACGAAGCTAATAAATGTTACTAATCTCAAAGGCACCACAACACGCCAAATCCAGTCCTGGGAAATTGCCAGCAACCCAATTAACCATTTTCACATTCAACCCTCTACAATCTCCGACGTCCCTGTCACCGAGAATGACATGATAAGGAAGATCCAGAAACGGGCCTAACAGTAGTCCCTGAAACTGGTGGACCACAGAAACCCATTTCCCTCTTGTTAACTCTGAACCTCTTGCCGACACATCTCCCAAAACTAGCACCATATCAGGCCTAACACTTTTGAACGATTTCTGGTGAGCATATTAGCAAATTTTAGAAATCAATACATAAATTTCAAAGAAGAAAAATCAACAAGGAAATCTTGGAATTAGTCTCTGAAATTATCCGAAAGAACTTGGACATATAATAGTGTCTGAAATAAAAATAAATTCTTGGCAACTCAGCAACACATTCTTTCCCTTATTTTCTCGGCAACCAAATAGAGGGCAGCTCTTTTTTTTATTATTATTATTTTTTAATTATTTTTACTTTTTAGGACACGTGGCTTATTATGGGAGTGACACATGAAAATTCTAGTAGGACTGACGGAACTAACCGAGATATTTATTTTGTCTTTTCCATAGGTTGGGTACTAGATTTGTCCCGTTTTAAAATTTAGGGAGAAAAAAAATAAAAAAATAAAAACTAAAGTACCAAAAAAGTTATTACCCCTTAAATTAAATATTCTTTGAGCATATATGTCAGTAATCCAACTCATGTTTGTCGATGATAATCAATACGGGACACTTGCAATTATATATGGTGAACTTATTTTCTTAACAACTTTAATGATTTTTACTGTCAACTAGTTATGTGGAGTCCCAAAGCGTGAGAAAATACTTGTATACAAGTAGATGGACCTTTTGATTGAGCAGTCTGATGGAGCTAGGAATTGATTTTCGTAGGGGTGATATTTAAATAATAATTTTTATTTTTATTTTTTTATATATTATATAAAAATACGATGAATACAATTTAAAATGTTTAGTAAAATATTTTGTTACACAATATGTCTTTACAATATAAAATATTTATCTTTTATGAAGCCTATATGTCCCATCATTAATTATTTTTCTTTTTATCGAATCAAATTGATTGCTCTCCTAAAACCTAGCCCCGCAGGAGAAATGGTAGGAAATAACACTGGGAAGCAGCTGACTCATGCGTTGTTAAAAGACAATGAAAAGTCTTGGAACTTTACTAAACTATGAGCCAGTTTGAGATTGTATTAGAAAATAAAATTTTTGCTGATAAAATTTTATTCAAAAGTTATATTACTGGAAAACTGTTTAGGTGTTTTTAAGTGTTTTATTATTATTATTTTTACTATTACTAATGTTTGAAGCCAAAATGGAAAAAAAGAAAAAAAAAAAAGACATGTAATATTTTTATTTTATTTATAGCAACCTAAATGGTTAATGCATTATATATATATATATATATATATATATATATATATATATATATATATATAATGGTAGTGAGAAACTTTACTAGGCTACATATAGACACTTTTTGCAAAATTAACTACAGTAGTGGCATTTTCCCCACATATTAAGCATTAGATCTTATCCAAATCAAGTTGTCAACGTTATTACTAAAATAATACGATTTCTCTACATTTTACTTGTATAATTCACAAAACCCCCCAACTAGAAAAAAAAAACAAAAAACAAAAAGTAATTGTAGCCTGCCGCTTATGCTACAAACCATATACCCCTTTCTCGGAGAAAGGAAGCCGGCTCACCTACCATCCATCTCTTATTAATCTAACACCTCACCATGTAATTAATAATTGTCTCAAAACCAATAGGAAGATATAAATTTAACTATTTAATTAGAATTAACAGAGTCAAGGTTCAATCCATGACCTTTGGTTCTGATACCATGTTAAATTACCAGTTGTCCCAAAAACTTAAGCTAATAAAAAGAGACAAATTTAATCATTTAATCATTATTTTAACATACCTCTATATGCTGAACAAACAATAAAATTTCACAAACCAGCAACACTTATAAAACTGCGAAAAAAAGGTGAAGAAAGACCGGAAGAGAAAAAAGATAGGAAGAAGAAGAGTAGGGGCTAGATACTAAAAAAAAATATATATATTAGAAAGCCTTCTAATTTTTTTTTTCTTCTTTTCAAAATTTTTGTAAAGGTGAGTGCCCCTGCCTCCCCTACCCCTAACATCAGTTAGGCCTGTAAATGAGCCGACATACTCGACAACTCGCTCGACATTGTATAAGCTCGCTCGTTACTGTTGAAACTCGCTCAATTATCTAGTGACACATACCTGACTCGCTCAATTAAGATCGATGAGGGCTCGTGAGTTCGACTTGTTTAAGTCGAGCTTGGCCAGTTTGCCCCACTCGTTTACAGGCTCGTGAGTTCGACTCGTTTAAGTCGAGGTCAACTAGCTCGCCCAGCTCGTTTAGGGCTTGCGAGCTCAACCCGATTATCGACTGACCCGACCCGACCCGCACGACAATGTAACTTTAATTTGTTTATGGACTATGTTATTAATCAATAATAATTATAGATTTAATGTGTATGCAATTAATTAATTAAGGGTATAACTAACATTATATTTACTGTGTTATTAATTATAGTGACATATATTTAAATTTTAATGTGTATGCAATTATCTAATGAAGGGTATAACTAGTATTATATGGAATACGTTATTAATCATCGTTATAATTTTATAATTTAATAACTTAATTAATACTTATTACTTAATATATACTAAATTACAAAACATTGGAATAAGAATGTATGATATAAGTAATTACAAAGCTTAAAGGTAATTAATATGTAACTACTAACTAGTTATATATTAATTATGTTACTATTTTTTTTTTTTTTTTTTTTGAGAAAAAATTTCTTCTTCATTAATAAAAAACGAGCTGAAATAATTTGCTCTGCTTAAACAATATCACAGATATAGTCGGGTATCTCATCACTCCAAATTTGATCTATGATACTTCTAGTAGCTAACTTCGCTAATAGATGGGCAACAACATTTATATTCCGTTGTAAATGGTTAGGTTTTCAATTTGATAGAGAATGAGAGTAGATATGGTCAAATAATAGAGGATGCTAAATTGATTTTGAATTAATTATGTTACTTATGCTTTGTAGTTATGTAACTTATGTTACTTGTTGCTAGTTAATAGTGTGTAACATTATATATACAGGTTATTATAATTTAATTGTAATAATTTAACATATTAATTATTACATATATGATATATCATATATGACTCATATGATATATCATATATTAATCAATATGATTTGAAATTATTACAAAGTTACAAACATGTAACGTTATATACAAAGTTGATTATAAATTAAGGACATATATGAATCATATGATGTATTGATCTATGATATATTAATTACAAATTTCAAATTTAATATGTAATGACAGTAATTCAGTAATGTAGTTATGTTTATAAACTATAATCTATATATGTTACGTACTTACTCGTTTTTGTCTTAGAGATATATTAATTAGGATTATGAGACTTAAAAGTTAAAACACTAAAACAACTAGACATTATAGACTACTAGTTAGTCTAGTTACTTAGTTAGTAACCTAGGGATAAGTTGATAACTAAATAACCTAACATGATAAGTTATTAATATTAACTATTAAGTATTACTACTATTAGACTACTAGTTAGTCACTTAGTATTTAGTAAGTTAGTATGTTATATATTAATGGTGTGAGAGGCCGCCGGAGTTTGAGCTCGTGGTTGCCAGAGGGAGCAGCAGTGGTGATGGGCGGTGAGAGAGAGAACCACTGAGAGAGAGAGAGAGAACGTGAAAAAGAGGACGGCCGATAGAGAGCTAGGTACGTAGTGAGAGAGAGAACGCGAGTGAGACAAATGCAGAGGGGAGGGTTGTGTGAAGCACGGCTGGCTGGAGCTGGAAAAAAAAAAAATGGCGGAGGGGAGGTCTGGTACGCAGAGCGGGGAAAAAAAAAAGGGGGGGGGGGAGGCGCAACTCCAGAAGTTCTATATATATATATATATATAATTTAAATTAACATATATTTTATTAAGTATTTCAATTATTTCAATTATTTTATTATTAACATATATTTTAATTGCATAACAGAGGAGTGTTACATATCCCAAATTTTCTTTTCAAAATTTAGTTCTCAAATGATATGTTACCATTTTATGACGTGTCTACATGTGACACGTTAAGAATTGCAAGATAAAATGATATAAATTTTCATTTATATCATTTTTTTTCTCTTATATAACCCATTATACATACAATATACTTAAAACTAATTAGAAAATAAATAAATTAATATTCTAGATGTACAGATAATAAAATTCATTTTTTCGTGAGGGCTCAACAATCCACTCACCGAACATTGTATTTTGTGTTGGCCGAGTTCATGTGGGTTGCGGGTCTTATAAAATAAATGTATTGTGTATGTCCTATATATTTTTTTAAAATTAATATGGCTATCACATTAATATTACTATAATGATTTATGCATGATAATATAATATCATATCATATCATATTAATGAAATGTGTGATTTATATGCATGTGATAATATTAATTGTACAATAGTATGATTATGATATTAATTGGCCGGTATACAACAGTATGATTATGATACTAGCTAATTGGCATGCATGTGATATATACGTATATACCAATTAATTTATACTAATATGATAAAATTAATTTTTCATACCAATTCAAATTTTAATTTTTTAATACCTAATTAATTTTAATTATAGTTAATTAAAATTTTTGACGTATCCAATAATGACACGTCAAAATTTTTTGATGTGCCTATGAAACACGTTGTTGTGCAAATTTATTTAATTTGCAAGTGCACGAATCGATTGCAATATAATGGATTGCAAGTGCGAGGTCGAACCCACAGGGAATTGTATTTTTAAAAGAACAACTTATATCTAAACTAATTTTACCCTATTTTGGTTCCAAAAGAAGTTTGAATTTTGAGTTTTGAAAATTAAAGGGTAAACATAAACTAAATAAAATAAAACAAAAGGTAAAGATTAAGGTTTAGGAATCCACACTCACCGAATCATAACAACATACTCCATGTTCATCAATATTTATCCAAAGTTCTCACAATTTAAATCTTATGTATGTTTTGCTATGCTTCAAAGAATTAATCAAAACCATACCATGTATCCATTCATTGACCAAATCACAAAAGGAATCCAAATTCAATTGAAACACCAGATGTATCCGTAGAACAAATCACAAGGGATATCCAATTTTTATGAGTTAAAAACCAAGCAATCAATCATATGAAATTATCTCAAATCATCACATGTATCCTTGAATCACAAGAGATATCCAAGAATCACTCCACACATTGATTAGAAGTAAAACAATTGAAATATAAAACTCAATAAAATCGGATAAATAAAGACTTACATAAAAGTGATGTCGTTCTTCATCAGTGAGGCTTCATCCCCAACCTTAGTTGGGAATTTAGCTCCACATCAAAATAAAATCTAAACCTAAACCTAAACCTAAAGAAAAACTAAACAAAAGAATTTTGCTCTCTAGGATTGTGTATCTTTTCTTGAATGCAAAGAGGTCTATTTATCGGTTTAGGAAAGTCCTAAAAGTACTATCAAACCTAGATAATTCGGAGGTCTGTCTCCCAGTCAAAATAGAAGTCTGAAATCGGAATAGGATTCATCCAGATTTGTATCCTTTAATTGCGGGGCGATTTTGGCATAGAAACCGTCCGAATTAGGAAAATCCTATTTCACAAAAAAAAAAAAAATTGTAGTATTTTGAATTAGCTTTCCAATGCCGCTTGAATCACTTCAATCCAATATTTGAGCGGAAAGTTATAATCAAAATATTGAGACGTGTACAGAATCTGAATTTGAATCCGATCCGAAATCTTATCCAATCTGATCTTTAATCTGATTTAACCTTTTTCTTGGATTCGGTTGATCTTAACCACATCATCTAGGTCTTCTCAAAGTATGCTTTCTTCCAAACTTTGCATTTTCTCCTTTAAAGCTGTAGTTTTTCTTTATTGACCTACAAAACATTAAAAACACAAAACTAACACAAAATATTAAATAACGACACAGCTAAAGGATTAACTAATGTAAATAAAGGGGTCCAAATATGAAATATTTGGCACTTATCAAACACCCCTAAACTTACATTTGCTAGTCCCTTAGCAAAACAAAACGAAAAATAAAATGAAAACGAGAAACATAAATCCTCTTTCGTGGGAGAGACGATTGCATTTAGCATATACAACAAGCTTTTTAAACCCCTAGGCATCCCTAGTGGACGAGTGAAGGCTCGTGAGGGCTTAACAGGAATAATACCCACAAACATTGTGCACTATGCTGTTAGCAAGAAAGAAGTTTCACATAAACCATGATTCTTATTCATGAGTAAACTTAAAAAGACAAACACCATCATAACAGTCAAAAGGAAATCCAAAATCAAATCACTCATAAATGGACAATTGAGACCTCATATGTTCTGAAATGTGTAAAGTGTAATTAACATACAATCATGAAGTTTTCAACTTAAACTCAAGACAAGTTCCATAAAATTTGTAAAAATCTCTATCAAATGAAACAACCAAGGCAAGATATGCATTTTTTTCCTTTTTTTTTTTTTTTTTTTTTTTTTTTTTTTTAAACAGGCTCTTCACTGTCTAACTCCTTTAAGCTTTCTAATTGACTCATGTAACAAGTGTTAGGCCAATGACTCCCAAGCCAGGTGGCTTTAGGGCACTAGATGTAGAACATCCCTAGGACTTATTAACTTAAGTCAAAAAGGCTACGAAGTCAGATTAGCCATATCATAAATCAACACTGAACTTCACACCTTTTGACGCGAACACTCAATGCTTAATGAGGCAAGAGGTCCGGTTACTCAGTGAAAAACTCAACATGATCTTTCTTTTCTTTTTCCTTCTCTTATTTATTTATTTATTTTTTTATATCTTGCAAGCCAATGGTTATTCATCAATAGGTCATCCAACAAATCTCAAAGAGAACAAGCCTAAGCTCAAGCATCATACCTCACAGAAAACATGCTAATGTGCTCATGAAAATTTATCTCAAAACAAGTGAAATCTCTTTTACCAAAAAATAAGTCAAGGGACTTAGACTCCTAATGACATAATAATTTGTTCAACCCTTTAAGCAAGCTAATGAAATGTAAATCACAGTTACAGTTTAACTCAAACTTGATAACAACATAGCACAATTTTTTTTTTTTCAAAATTTTTTTAACACAAAATGACAAATAAAAATAAACAAATAAGAACAAAAATAAGCAGACAAAGTGTTTTTCCATACCCTTAAACTTGAATTACACAATGCCCTCAATGTGTAGTATATAAATACATTACCGGAAGTAAGGAAATCTCAAGGTGTGAAAAAGGGGCAGGGCATCCTCCAAACTTAAACACCAAAACACCTGTCAACAAAAACTAACAGCAATATTTTTTTCATAGAAACAATATCAAAAGATTAATTGCTGTTAGAAACAAAAATAAATAAAATTAACATGTAATGAAAAAGGGAAGAAATAATTTTTGGAGTGAAGTGCAGAAAATAAACTGGAGGAGAAAACTTTACAGCGCTTTCCCCTATCATGCGGATGTCCAACCAATCCCTTCCACCCCTTCTTCTTCAAAACTTCATACCCCTTTGGAAGGATATTTCGCTATCTTATGTAGAATTTCTTGCTTCGAAAGATCTTCTTAGGAAAGTGGTTCCTAGATTTGTGTGCTTGAGTGCACAAGTCCTTGAGTATTTTGACATAAGATGGCTCTTTGAAACATTCAGGCGATGAAGCTTTGGGCTCTTGATGTGTCTCAAGAGGGACAGTGATGCAGGCAGGAGCTTCAGTACTCACTTCCATGTCACTGGGCAGATTAGGATCCGTTGGTGGCTCATTGTTCTCATGGTACTCAACTTGCTCAGGGTGCTCAACTTGCTCCTCTTTCTTTTCCTCCTCTTTGTTATTCATAATTTCCTCACTTTTAAGTGTGATGGTGACTTGGGCATGCTCATGATAAGAATTTTCAGAATCATCCTCATCAATCATGTAGTGCCTTTCAGCCATCTGTTGACTTTGAAGCTCTTCTTCCTCTATTTTGTTGAAGTTAGCAACTAGATGACCGATTTGTCCTTCTATCTTGGTCATAGCTTGCTTAAGTTCTCGTATGTCTCTGCCATTAGCCATGTTGGAATTCCTCAACTCCTGTACAGCTTGATTGGTAAAACTTTTTAGCTCTTGTATAGCTTGGGAGTTAGAATTCTTGAGCTCTTGTATAGCTTGGGAGTTGGACTGGTCGACTTTTTCTATTAATGTTTTCATCATGTATTCCAGTGATGATTGTGGTGCAGGTTGTGGCATTTGAGTAATGGATTGATAAACAAGAGGTTGAGCTTGATGATTGAACTGCGGATATTCTGAATGGTGCAATTCATCAAATTGGTGAGCATAATTTCCTCTAGCCTGAGCTGATCTTGAGAAATCAGATTGGTTGCTTCAGACCAGGTTATAACAATTGAAATTTGAATCAAACCCCGGGTTGGAGAAACTGGTGTTCATTTGTTCATATGAAAAGTTAGATCTATCTGCTCTGATTTGGTCTAATTTGTCCCATAAGTCATCGAGCTCAGCTCGCAGATTTGGACTATTGTTTTCCTCATGATTAGGATTGAAACAATATGAACATGGTTTATGTGGGTAAAAATTTTGAGGGTAGTTAATAGGAGCTGGTGTCCTATAACTAGGAGAGGCATTAAAGTCATTAAAATAAAAATTCATGCTTCCCCCTCACTTTTTAGCATGCAGATTTCCCACATATAACATTAACCATTTTTAAAAATAAAAAATAAAAAAACTAACACAAATAAATTTTTTTAAAAAAAAATTAAAACAAAAATTTAAAAACTCACAGAAAGGACCAAAAATAAATTTTTGACAAAGATTTACGGAACTGCTGCCTTTGTTGTGAGTGCGCTAGATTGCGCTGATGTGCGGAAAGTGCTGCGGCAGAACTGTAAAACAAGCCAAACAAAACAAAAAACAACAAGAAAAATCTTTTTTATTTTTATTTTTTATTAGTAACATGAATAAAACAAAACAAATTGCAGAAAAATAAAATCCTAATTATAACTAGTAGAGGAATAAAACTAATTTAGAAATAAATTGGTTTAAAAAATTGAACAATTCCCCGGTAACAGCGCCAAAAACTTGTTGTACAAATTTATTTAACTCGCAAGTGCACGAATCGATTGCAATATAATGGATTGCAAGTGCGAGATCGAACCCACAGGGAATTGTATTTTTGAAAGAACAACTTATATCTAAACTAATTTTACCTTAACTTAGTTCCAAAAGAAGTTTGAATTTTGAGTTTTGAAAATTAAAGGATAAACATAAACTAAATAAAATAAAACAAAAGGTAAAGACTAAGGTTTAGGAATCCACACTCACCGAATCATAACAACATACTTCATGTTCATCAATATTTATCCGAAGTTCTCATAATTTAAATCTTATGTATGTTTTACTATGCTTCAAAGAATTAATCAAAACCATACCATGTATCCATTCATTGACAAAATCACGAAAGGAATCCAAATTCAATTGAAACATCAGATGTATCCGTAGAACAAATCACAAGGGATATCCAATTTTTATGAGTTAAAAACCAAGCAATCAATCATATGAAATTATCTCAAACCATCACATGTATCCTTGAATCACAAGAGATATCCAAAAATCACTCCACACATTGATTAGAAGTTAAACAATTGAAATATAAAACTCAATAAAATCAGATAAATAAAAACTTACATAAAAGTGATGTCGTTCTTCATCAGTGAGGCTCATCCCCAACCTTAGTTGGGAATTTAGCTCAACATCAAAATAAAATCTAAACCTAAACCTAAACCTAAAGAAAAACTAAACAAAAGAATTTTGTTCTCTAGGATTGTGTATCTTTTCTTGAATGTAAAGATGTCTATTTATAGGCTTAGGAAAGTCCTAAAAGCCCTATCAAACCTAGATAATTCGGAGGTCTGTCTTCCACTCAAAATAGAAGTTCGGAATAGGATTCGTCCAAATTTGTATCTTTTAATTGTGGGGCGATTTTGGCATAGAAACCGTCCGAATTAGGAAAATCCTATTTCACAACAAATTGTAGTATTTTGAATTAGCTTTCCAATGCCGCTTGAATCACTTCAATCTAATATTTTAGTGAAAAGTTATAGTTAAAATACTGAGACATGTACAGAATCTGAATTTGAATCCGATCCGAAATCTTATCAAATTTGATCTTTAATCCGATTCAACCTTTTTCTTGGATTCAGTTGATCTTAACCACATCATTTAGGTCTTCTCAAAGTATGCTTTCTTCCAAACTTTGCATTTTCTTCTTTAAAGCTGTAGTTTTTCTTTATTGACCTACAAAACATTAAAAACATAAAAATAACACAAAATATTAAATAACGACACAACTAAAGGATTAACTAACGTAAATAAAGGGGTCCAAATATAAAATATTTGGCACTTATCACACGTCAAAATTTCTTGACGTATCCACATGTGACACGTCAAGAAGTTCTTGACGTGTCATATTTGACACGTCAAAAATACCAACTTAAATTTTTAAACTTTTAAATTTTAATTTATATCATTTATTTATTCTATTATATCATTTTTTTTTCTCTTATATAACACATTATCCATACAATATACTTAAAACTAATTAAAGAATAAATAAATTAATATTCTAGATGTACAGATAATTAAATCCATTTTTTCATGAGGGCTCAATAATTCACTCACCGACCACATATTTTATGTTGGCCGAGTTCATGTGAGGTTTGCGGGTCTTATAAAATAAATGTATTCTGTATGTCTTATATATTTTTTAAAAATTAATATGACTATCATATTAATATTACTAGACTGATTTATGTATGATAATATCATATTCAAATTAATATTAATGAAATGGTTGATTTATATGCACGCATGTGATAATTATATTAATTGGTATACAATAGTATGATTATGCATGTACACATATGCTAATATGATCATATATATGATATTAATTGATATATATACAATAGTATGATTATACATATATATATATATATATATATATATATATAGAGAGAGAGAGAGAGAGAGAGAGAGAGACATGTGATATTAATTGGCATGCATGTGATATATACGTATACATATATACCAATTAATTTATACTAATATGATAAAATTAATTTTTCATGCCAATTAAAATTAATTCACTACATTATTTTTTTAATACATATTTTTGATACCAATTAATACCTAATTATAATTATAATTAATTGTAATTTTTGACGTGTTACACGTCAAAAACTTTTGACGTGTCAAAAGAACACGTCAAAACTTTTTGACGTGTCTAACTAACACGTCAAAAAGTTTTGACGTGCTAAAATGGCACGTCAAAAAGTTTTGACGTGTTCCATTAACACGTCAAAAATTTTTAATGCCAAAAATTTTTGACGTGTTAAAATCCAACATGTCAACAATATTTTTTTTTACTTGTCTATTTAGACACATCAAAATTTATTGACGTGGCAAACATGAGTTACTGTTTGCCACGTCAATAAAGGGCAGGTTTTTTGTAGTGTGGCCTTATTAACTTTGTGTTTGTTTTTGTAGAAATTGGTTGAAGTGGAGCTGCCTACAACTACAACTACAAATACAACAACTACCTAAATGTGATACAGAATTTCAGACAGGGAGTGTATTACAAACTATTTCAGTCCTTTCCTTATTTAAGTCTGTAATTTGATTACTACATTTTTGGATTCAATCCCCTTTTGCTTATTAAGTCTGTAATTTGATAACTACGTTTTATTTTGAACTATTTAAGTGCTAATGCTATATTGTACTTAAGTTGGAAACTCTCTTGATCATTTGCGCCTATTGAGGTAATAACTTTCTTCCTTGTTCATTTAATTGTTTTCATTTTGCAGCAAAAATTTGATTATTTGAACCTCCCTTGACTCCTTTATTAAAGGTCAAAGACCTTTTGAGTCTTTGACTAACAAAATGTAAGGGAGTAAAAATTTGCTAACAATTTTTTTGGGTTTGTTTGTGTATGCAATATATATTCATTTCTTAGGTCCTTGTCTCCGCTTTTAAGAAACTTCATTAAAAGCCGCCACATATTTTCAGATGCTAGTTGCTAGTTTGGTATTTTGTAGTTTCTGCACTTTATATTGCCTGAAAATCTCAAAAAACTGTGCTTATAAATATCATATTTATATTTTTATGCTAATGATTTGAGATTACTTGTGATACACTGATTTGAGATTACTTAATTTACTTGTGATATATTGATTTGAGATTACTAGTGATACACTGGTTTATGCTTCTGCCTACTGCTATCTGTTTGTGGTTTGTGACTCAATTTCTAATTTGTTTTATGCTGCTGCTATCTGTTGAGATTACTTCTCTTTTTTTTTAACCTACTATTCTTGTTTATAATTTATATAGTAGTTTTGATTAACTTGATTCTATTATTTTTTGAGTTTTGCACATTTGACTATTTGAGTACATAATCTATTTTTCTATTATACCATCTATTGCTTTCATGTACATCACACTTCACTTCATTGCATGTTTTACTAATTACTATAATTTGATGTAATGTTGATCTTTGTTATGTGTGGGTTTTAGGCTGTTTGGCTATAGAAAGTCCTTCCCAATTTTGTTTTATTTCTAAATCTTAACTTTTAAGTGATAAAGCTCCCTTGACATCTTGCAAGGGAGTTAAAAACGGTTGACACTTTTTTTTTTTTCTTTTCATGGATTGTAGTATGGGTCACGGTCAGACTGGTCAGTATACATTACACATATCCTGATATCCTTAACATTTTGCAATGTTTAATTTTATGTGCATTTACTCATCTGTTTTTTGAATATTTGCTAATTACTCAATCTTAAGTGATAAAGCTCCCTTGACATCTTGGAAGGGAGTTAAAAACATTTAACACCTTTCTTTTTTCATTGAATGCAGTGTGGACTGGTGTGGGCAGTTGGTGGCTAGGTCGAAGAGTAGTCTCTTTAGATGAATTTTGCCTTTTGGTCATTTGACTCATTTCAGTCATTTATAATTTCTTCAATTTGATTTGTAATTCTTCAGTTTGTAATTATGTTTGTAAATTAATTTGTGTTCTTCAATTTGAAGTTTCTTGTAATTTGTAAGGCCCTGATATACTTGTCCTGCAAGCATGTAATTTTAGGTGTTTATAATTTCTGCAATTGTAATTTGTAAGTTATTGAGTTGTAGGTTTTCCCATGAAAAATGGGTCATGACCTTGTTATATTTGTCATGAATTTTACTTGATCCAATGAATCTTACCTGATTTGTAATTGGCATTTGGAATAAACCTGATTCATTGTTGAATTTTAAATGTTTTAGAATACTCTTACCTATTAATCTTAACGAGCCTTAATCGAGCTGAGCTACCCATTTAAGGCTCGAGAGGCTTGTTAACCGAGCTCGAGCTTGGGCTCGGGATCGATTCCACGATTTCGAAACTTTAGTTTCAAACTCGAGCTCGAGCCAATCGAGGGCTCGACTCGGCTCAAAAGTGCTCTTCGCAATCCCGAGTACTATCCCAAGTGTGTCAAATTCGTCATCGAGTCGATCTTGAGCCAGGGGTTTCAAGCTCGGCTCGAGCTCGAAATCGGCTCATTTTTGTGTCTTCCTGAATAAGCCGGTCTGAGTTTAGCAAAGCTCGGCTTTACTCGGCTCGGCTCATTTACATGCTTAATAGCAATGGCTTTGTTTCGCCTTTATCACGCACACCTACCGACGTACCAACAGGAGCCTGCCTCACTCTACGTGATTCATGAACTTGTATGACGTACCCTCACCTGCCTGCAACTTCAACTCAAGAATTAAACTCCAACTCTTAACTCAATGACTCATCCTTCTATATAATACTTCTTTGCTTTGCTAGCTACCTAAGCCTGATCTCCATATCTCCCTGCTAAGTTTTTCCTCTCATTCAAGGACTAAACCCACCATGCAAGTGCAACGCACCCAACAGGAACCACCACCACTCGTAGCCATTGTGGCCACACCAGGGATGGGCCATCTCATCCCACTCGTTGAGCTCGCTAAGCGACTTGTTGTCCACCACAATTTCCTCGTGACCTTCTTCATCCCCGCAGATTGTTCACCCATAAAACCTCAGCAAGCTGTCCTTCAAGACCTACCCAACGCCATATCCTCCATATTTCTTCCACCTGTGAGCATTGAAGACCTCCCTAAGGACGTCTAGACCTTGACTCGGATCGAACTCACCCTGACTCGGTCCCTCCCTGCCCTACGAGACTCTTTCAAGGTCTTAGCCAAGTCAACTCGGCTGGTGGCTTTGGTGGTTGATTTATTTGGTTCGAGCGCCTTTGATGTGGCCAAAGAATTCGGTGTTCCTTCCTACGTTTTCTTCACTTCAACTGCAATGCTTTTGTCGTTGGTGTTTTGTCTACCAGAGCTTGATGGAACATACTCTTGTAAGTACGGAGACTTGCTTGAACCGGTCAAATTACCTGGCTGTGTGCTGATCCATGGGTCCGATCTGGCAGACCCCTTTCAAGATAGAAAGAATAAGTCCTATAAAGGGATTCTACGCATAGCCAAGCGATACCCTCTAGCTGCTGGAATCACTACAAGAATTTAGGTCTTTAGGGGCGACTTCGAGTCGACCCTAAAAGTCCTAAAGTGGACACTGTTGACAACAGCGTCGACTTTTGGACCCTAAAAGTGTGGACGCTAATCGTCCGACCCTAATGATAAAATGTGTGATTATCAGCATCCACTTAAAGTCGACCCTAATGATCACTTTTAGCGTCCACTTTATCGACCCTAAAAGGAGCAATGTTTTGACCCTAAAGGTGATGTAAACGGAAGCCGTAGTCGACGCTGATAGTCAACCATTAGCGTGGACGCTAATAGTTAACTATTAGCGTCCACAAAGTGGACCTTAATGGTCCTAAAAATTTTTTTTAAAAAAATTAACTATCAGCGTTCAAACCAAAGTGGATGCTGATAGTTAACCATTAGCGTCCACAAAGTGGACCCTAATGGTCCTAAAATTTTTTTTTTAAAAAAAAAATTAACTATCAGCGTCCAGGCCAAAGTGGACGCTGATAGTTAACCATTAGCGTCCACTTTGTGGACCCTAATGCTCCTAATTTTTTTTTAAAAAAATTAACTATTAGCGTCCAACCTAAAGTGGACGCTGATAGTTAACTATTAGTAATGGTCCTAAAAAATAAAAATAAAAATAATCTGCGCTCGATCACACAATCGTGTGCGATCGATTGCAGTACTAGTAGGTTTTCAACATTTTGCGCTCGAACGCACATTGGGCATGCATTCGATCGCGGAACCAGTAGGTTTTTGACCTTTTGCGATTGATCGCACTTGGAGTGTGATCGATCGCAGGACCAGTGGATTTTCAATATTTTGCGCTCGAACGCATAGTGGGCATGCGTTCGATTGCGAAACTAGTAAGTTTTTGATATTTTGCGATCGATCGCACTCCACTTGCGATCGATCGCAGAACTAGGGAACACTGGTATCAGTAACATATATCGGCTAACTCCTAACCACAATATTTCTACCACAATATTAATCATGGCAAGAGTAAAAATATTGTACTCTGTTTTGAGTGAAACTAAAGATATATGTGGCTAAAAAATTCAAAACATCAATGTACATATAGTCCGTTTAAAGCTTTCTTTTTTTTTTTCTTTTTTTTTTTCCTTCTGACATGCTTGTTCACATGAAAGCCTCCTCTTTTATTGAACTCTTTGAATTGATTGACAAATTGTTAAGGTTGGTTGTCTGAAATAGTAAGATTTATCTTCCATTATTCCAGAGAATCAAGAATAAAAAGAACTCTAGCCACCCATTCATTAGCATAAGTTTGGTGTCCCTTAGTAATATTGAAGCACTTACTCATAAGTGCTAACTTGGTACTTATCTATGAGCTAGTGAGTCCTAAGCCAGTTACAATAAACGTTAGCTTCCTCTATGAGAGAGGGACGGAGAGAGAGAGGGAGAGAACAAATAGCAAACATGTGAGGGCAATCATATTATATCTACAGTCTCAAAGATACTCAAAGCTTTAAAGACATATAGCAAAATAAACATTTCAAAGTACCAGCTTGGACGTAGCTACATATTGAAGCAGAGTAGTCGAACACAGTTCTGGTGCAACTACTACATAGAGAATTGCTTATTGAGATGAGGGTGGCCTGAAGACATGTTGCCCCATGCTAGGAGGTGGTGGTGGTGGACGAACACCCCGGCCTTGCATCTGTTGGGCTTGAAAACCATGTGAGGGAGGCATTGGAGGCCTAGTACCAGGAGTGAAATTCGCCATCGTGCCGCTACCAACAGGAGGTGGGGGAGGGACAAGTGGAGTCCCATCGAGAGGCATGGGCCTAGGGCCATTTGCTACAGGAGGTGGTGGTGGGAATGAAGCAGGCATTTGAGGAGGGGCTCTAGAAGGATTTCCAAGAGGTGCACCAGGTGGCGTTCCTTACGTTGGAGGAAGTGGTGGGGATGGACCTTGGGGTGGTGGTGGAAAAGGCCTTGGTGGGACACCAGGGGCCGCTGTGCCGTTGGCTGCAGGGGCAGGTTGAGGTTTGTTTGCCTTTGGTGGCTTGATTTTAAAATATAATTGCAACTTCACATTGACAGACACAAAAAAAAGGGTCAGATAAGTTACCATTAGCAAGAACAGACCATTAGCAGGAAGAGACCAACAAAAAAGCTTGAAAAAAGAAAATTCAGTGTATTTTAACCAGACTAGCAAGTGGCCTATGAAAGAGAAAGAAAAGATTGTCCAGCCCAATTCAACCAGCAGGTAAGTTGGTCTACTTGGTTGCGTCAGTAGGTGCCAAAATAAATTGAGAGAGAGAGAGCTACAATGAGAATTAAGACCAAGAGCTGACCCACTGACAATCAAATGACATGTCTAGGTTATAGAAGGTTTTTAGTCCAGTGACTTATAAACAACTCAAACCAGGTAGACTGTTCAATCAAACTGTCAATCTTTGTGCCAAATCACATCTAAAAACATTGGAAGCAATTGAGCAAATATTAAACAAACTAACCGTAAACATTTTAGAGTCTGGATCCCAATGTGTGAAGAACTTGGGAGGGGTTTTGTCAATCTCTATGCTAGGAACCTGAAATGAAAATAACAAGCATAACCAATCAAATTTCTTGAAACTAAATGAAATGGTTAAGTTCAGCTATCTACCCTAAACTATGGGGTCATTCAATATCCAATCTACCTTCTCCAAATGAGTGTCAAAACTAACATATTAGTTGGGGGATGATGTAGGGAGGACATTACATATTAAAATGCACTAATCTATTAATTTTGACAGCTTAGTGCAGTCCACCATTCATCTGCCCACTATTACATTAATTTTAACCCTAATTTGGATGGTGTAGTGGACGTTGCATATTAATCTAGAGTTAAGTGTTGTTAGCAAAATTATTTTATTTACGCACAGAATGCAAATGACCCTATAATTGAGGGTGGATAGCTACATCTACATATTCGACGAAATCAGACTTTGGGGACAAACATAACATAACATAACGTAGTTCATTTTGCCACACAACAAATCACAACTCGTAGTAGAAGAAAAAGCACAAAATAGTAGTATCTATGGGGTCGAAAAAGAGACCAAGAGAAAATGGAAAGAGAAAAAAGAAAAAAGCGAAAATTCAGATTCTCCATTATTTTGTTGAGAATGTCAAGGGAAAAAATGGTGATTTTTGAATTTTATATGATCTTATACCTCTTTATCCTATAATTATGAAAATGATATGATATAAAGGCCAAACATATCATGAATAATGGCTTAAAACTACAAAACGACACCTATCATCGGAAACACAAGCCGAAAACCACAAATACTGGCAAACTTTAAAAGTTTAACACCTTTTGGAGAAGACTACTATGCATTAACACTACTTCACCACATCAGACAACAATCTTCAAACTAATCTAAATGCCCGCAAGAAACGTAACTCAAAATGACTAACCTCATCAAAATCATCAAAAATATGTGAGAACTGCCCCATGAACCAAACTTGCCAAGGGAGAAAACTATTAAATATATGTTTTACAATCCATAGCCAGCAAAATTGCAGAACCCAAAATAAAGTACTTATCTGCATCCTCTTCCTTGCCAATTCATCCTCATAAGCAATTTGAATAATCTACCACAATGAACCAATATATAATATCAAAAACAATGAGAATGAAACCCAAAATGATAGAGAAAGAGATACTAAACATGTGTTTCTTCATGAAACATATTAAAGTGAGAACCTGCTTGGGTGGATTAACTTTTTTGTACTCTTGTCATCCTGCATACACTTAAAAAGAAAATTTTGAAAAATATTATTACTCCCTTGCATTGTTTACTCAAAGTTCTTTAAGCTTGATAAACATGTTAAGGGAGATTTATTAACTCAAAAGTTCTTGAACCAAAAATTTTGCGAATATCTTAACATAATATAAACCAAATAAAAAATACCAACAAATATACATTACCAAACAGATCACGATCAACAAATACTCAAATACACAGTAGCAAATAGAAAGTACCAACAACTATCCAAATACATAGTATCAAAAAATATATCCCAAATAGATGGTATGAAAAAGTACATCCTAAATAAATGGTTATTCCAAAGCTCCCTCAATTGTTGGCTTCACTTGATTCACCTCCAATCAAGCACCCTCCCGACCTAAGAAGAATAGAATTTCATATAATGATCAATAAGCTTTTTAACGATTACTTAGTATATGTGTTTTAGTAAAATTAATGCATAGGTAAAGTTTCACTAACCCTCCAATACGTGACATTAAGAACTAAATAGTGGCTTTCAATTGGTTCGTTTCCTCAACGTTGGCTTGCAGATTTTCCCTGTACTGATGAAGTTTGATTCTAGTCTGTTTAAGCTTGCTTTGAGTGTCTTCTTGTCTTTTCCTACACTCGTCATGGTTGTCGAAGTGGGCGAACGCTTGAGATGAAGTACTTAAAAGGGTAGGAATAAGACCACATCCCATTCCTCTAACATGCCCAGATCGTCGGCCCCCTAGCACTTGTGTGACTATTACTTGTATTCGGTCCTCCACACTTCCCTCCACATTGCCTTCCTCTAAGGCCTCACTGGTTGTTAATTCTTGCATCTGAAGCTACACAAGTCATAGTTGGCCTTAGTTTAATATATACTTCATGCAAGTTTATTATTTATGTTCTTCACTAATCAACTTAATGATCGGAGCGTAAACATTTACTTACATATAGACTTTTGCATTCAACTTAATGATCGGAGGTAAACATTTACTTACATATAGACTTTTGCATTTGTCGTTCACAAACTCTTTATCCTTTTTTCTTGTATGGGTAGCCTCATATAGTTCAACAGGATTGAGCTTCACTTTTGTTTCTTGTTCCTGCACATAATACATATAATCAAAGTTTACACTAAATAATGTTACTTTCAGGAAATTATGCTACGAGATACTTACCTTTTTGTAAATGACGTTGACAAATGAACAAGTCCCAGCTGTGTGCTCTGTTTCCAATTTGTTTCTGTTTTTTATATTTCGTTCAGACTTTTCCTATGAAATTTGGAGAGAAAAAAAAAACACAATTATTCATAAAATGTCTTCAAGTGCATGCAAATTATATCAATCTGAATTTTCTAATCAGTATAACAATATATATTTACCTTCCATTTAGTGTCATCAAATGAGTCACATATTAGGTTCCATTGCTCAGGAATATACCCTGTTGGCACGTTTTCCCTCCTAATAGCCTTAGCCTTGGCAATCCCCTCATCATCGTCTTTATGAATGCCTTCAAAATATTTCTTGTAGTGGTCCCTATACAAGTTCGAACGAAGCCTAGCATATGCACGACCTAATTTATGTTCAACAGCTTTGATGTGCTCGCATCCTCCCATATTCAGTGCGAAGTTTGACTGATACATAATAGATAAGAAAACAATGGTAAAAAATGTGTCACATTACTTTTTCATACGAAACATATTCTTAAACATTACATTGATATTCATACCTGAACATGGAATAACAACTTGCTCTTTTCCTCAGCTGGGACCTTCTTCCATTCACTGTGATGGAGTTCACACATGTTACGAATAATCTCCCCAATCTTGCTTGCAAACCATGATGCATTCTCGCCTACAAGTGCCCGATGTCTATTTGGGATGTTTAGCACTAAGGGACCATTCTTAAGTACGTGGTCACTCAACTTCTTACACTTGGCCTTACCCCTTACACTTCGGACAAACGTGGTAGCTGTTACGCAAAACATGGTAACGTAGTAAGTTATATTTGGAAAAGTATATTGTTAAATGCCTATAATAAACCAAAATAATACAAAAATAACATTTTATAAACATATAATTCATGAACTTACAAGATGCAGTAAGGGCGGCTCCCTGTGAATCCAATCCTGCCACTGAGTGAATAGGATTATTAAACTTGTGCGAAGGATGCCCATCCACTGACTAGAGGGAGAGGAGGGGGGGCGAGGGCGACATTTGCATATCTGTATCACCAAACCTAGAATTGGGAGTCGGACTCTCATGCTCGTCAATAAGGCCCCGACCTTGACCTTGGCCTCGGCCTCGTGCTGCTAGAACACATTTGCGTCCTATTGTTGTCATTGTTATGATCAATTTGCTAACAACTCAAAAACCAAAAAAAATTATATTAGTCAAATTATAACCATATAGCATGTTCAATATTTTTGACAAACATACAATAATCATGCTAGTAAAAAAAAAAAAAAAACACCACAATATATATATATATATATATATAGAGAGAGAGAGAGAGAGAGAGAGAGAGCATCAACTTCATTAAATATGCTAATACACTTTGTACTTACACCAAATGTGAGCTTATGTTCAACACATTTCATCATCAGATTCATATTCAGAATCTGTATCACTGTTACTTGAAAATGATTGTTCGTGTTCAGAGTCTATATCGTTGTCGCTACATAACTCCTCTTCTTCATCAAAGTTTGTATTATGGTCCTCGTCCGGCAAGTTATCGTTGGCAAACATGCTTGCATCAAGTTAAATATATAATTCATCAATTGCTATTGTCGCATCATCTCTACGTAATTGAGTGGAGGCATCAACATTTGCTTCATCAACAAAGACCATATTACCCCCAACACATTCACCTTCCTGGTATACGTCATCATTGAGTCTTTGGTCATCTTCTGTATTCTCTCCTTTTTGTACTGTTGGAATATCATAGATGTCTCTATTGATCCACTTCTGCACCACTTTCCAATTACCACCCAATTTAGGATCATCCAAGTAAAATGAACGGGTCGGATTCACACCATTTACGAGAAGTATTCACAATCGTGAAGCCTTAGTCCATTCGTACTCCTGTTGCACTCCCAGTGTCCCACCAATTGCACTCAAACAAGTACACAAGATTTTGGCCAGGTTAACGTAACTCTAGAATATTTTTTAACTCACCATAATACTCCGTTATTGAGGTTTCGTCCTCACCTGAAACAGAAATACCACTGTTCTGGATAGTACGAGTTTCTGCACATTCTTTCGTGTGGTATCTAACCCCATTCACGATGCAACCTCTATACGATCTAACATGACGATCAGGCTCGCATGCAAGATCATATAATTGTTTTGAGCCATTGTCTGCAGTATGCCCACTATTGTATAAACGTTTATGGAACCAACGCTCAAAGTTAGCCTTATGCTTTTTTTTCAATGTCACGGCCGCCTTCTCTTTTGATCATATTATAATGTTCACTGCATGAAAAATAAACGTATTGATAAATGATCATCAACGCTAAAATTATAACATGTCATAACAAGTAAAACACAAAGACCATTACTAAACTTACTCCAAATATGAGGTCGTTTCATTACAGTTGGTAAGCATATACCATCGTGCCCTACCAAAATCATTAGTATCCAGTGTTACTAATTTAGCTGCTCCTAACGGCCGAACTCGTTGGGAGAATACATCCAAGTGCTTGCTCATTTCTACAATATCAACATCAACATTTCTCCGTTCACGGTTCCATCTTGTCTCAATCCCCCAAAGATACCTGGAACAGAAGGTCAAGCTCTCCTCAACTAGGTAACACTCAGCAATAGACCCTTCTGGATGCGCTTTGTTACACGTCCATTTCTTATATCTTCCAAGTTCTCTTTCGAACGGATACATCCAACGGTTTTGTACAGGACCGGCAAGCTCGGCCTCCCGAGGTAAATGAAGTGCTAGATGGATCATAACATCAAAAAAAGCTGGCGGAAATATTTTTTCCATTTTGCATAAAATTAATACAATGTCGACTTTCATTTGTTTCATGATATCAACTTTCAACGTCTGTTCACATAACTGCGTAAAAAAGGTACTCAACTCGGTCAATGTTGTTCGTATTTCCGACGTAGAGAAATTTCGAATTACAACAGGAAGCAAGCGCTGTAAGAAGACATTCCAATCGTGGCTTTTCATACCCGAAATTTTACTAGGAAGCTTGTTGACACATCGACCAATGTTAGATGCATACCCGTCAGGAAATTTAACACCTTTCAACCACTCACATAAACTCCTCTTCTTATCTTTTGTCAAGGTGTACTTCGCAAGTGGCATCCTATAAGCTTCACCATTTGGCTGCACATGCAATTCTTTACGTATACCCATCAACTGTAAATCTCTTCGTGCCTTGACTGTGTCCTTGGTCTTCCCATCAATATTCATCAATGTACCTAAGATACTTTCACATATGTTCTTCTCAATATGCATTACATCTAAATTGTGACGTAGTTTCAAGCTTGACCAGTAAGGCAACTCAAAGAAAATACTTCTCTTCTTCCAATTCAACACAACATCTGTGTACTTTCTCTTTCTCCCACTTGTTTTTCCAAATTGTAAACCCTCAGCATCCCTTAGTTGTTTCAACAATTGACTTGCAGACAATTCTTCAAGTTCCAATCTATGCTCCTCTGTACCATCGAACAAATCTCCTCTTTTGCACCATGGATGCTCTTGAGGAAACCACTGACGATGACACATGAAGCACACCTTATGTCCATACTTCAAGTACCTGAACGATGTATTCTTATTACATATTGGACATGCAAGATTTTCATCTGTAGACCACCCAAATAATTTTCCATATGCGGGAAAATCATTTATAGTCTATAGTAATGTCGCATGCAATTGAAATGTCTCTTTCTTTGATGCATCGTACACGTGTATGCCTTCATTCCATAAATCTTTCAAGTCACCAACCATTGGCCGCAAATATACATCAATATTCTTTCCAGGATCTAAAGGCCCAGGGATAATAAGGGACAACATCAAATTTGGACTCTTCATACACATCCACGGTGGGAGATTGTACACCGTTAACATTACTGCCCATATGCTATATGTTGTAGTCATATTACCATATGGGTTGAAACCATCACTTGCTAAACGAAGCTGCAAGTTGCGGGAATCACTTGCAAACCACTCATGTATTTTATGAAACTCTTTCCATACAATAGAATTGGCGGGGTGTCTGAGAGTATTGCCATCATCTTCTCGACCTTCTTTGTGCCACCGCATTTCCTTGGCCATTTCCTTTGTCATAAACAACCGTTGTAACCTCGATTTTATTGAAAAATATCATAAGACCTTTTGAGGAATATTACTTTTTCTGCCTTTGCCATCAATCCATCTTGAATTGTTGCACTTTGGGCATACCACTTTGTCTGCATGTTCTTTCCAAAAAAGCACACAACCATTCTTGCATGCGTGTATCTTACTGTAACCGAATCTCAAGTGTTGCCTAAACTGTATTGCTTCTCTATACGAGTGTGGCAATGTCTCTCCATCTAGGAGGGCCATCTTTATCAAGTCAATCATCATATCAAACGCCTTGTTACTCATGTTGCAGAACGCCTTTATATGAAGCATCTTCAGTACAAAAGCAATTTGTGTAAATTTCTTGCAGCCTGGATCAAGTTCTCGTAAACCATCTTCCCATAATCGGTAGAAGGAGCTTGTTTGTTCGTGATCATCTATTGTGGGGCCCTGTGAAGTAGAGGATTCTCCGATGTTAGCATCAACAAATGTCCCCATACATACATCGTCTAACAATTCTTCAATTGCATCAACCTCCTCCATCATTTCACTTGTATGTGTGTGCATGTTTGTAGAAGTGTTTACCCTAAAATGATCTTCTTCCTCGTGAAATATCCATCGAGTGTATGTCGGAGTAAATCCATTCATATACAAGTGACCCTTCACCTTGCTAATATGACAATAATATCGATTTGCACAATCACGACATGGACACTTTGTCATATCACGTGAATCGACTGATTTATTTGCCATTCCCATGAATTCTTCCACACCTTTTTGAAATCGCTTTGAACATCGAGTACTTTCCCGCATCCAACTCCTATCCATATTGATGTCCCTATTAGAGGTTATTTGTTACGTACATGTACGCACACAAGGGAATTAGAAGGTCAGATTCTTAAGAATTAAGAGGATTAAATGGGAAGTCTGATCTCAAATATTAAGGGAGGGAAAGTTTAAAAGGAGCATGGGTAATGAGAGAATTCTAGAAGTGGGTTACTAGTTTAGAACAAATATTCACGAAATGATGCTAGCTCAATGCGATGTTACCTAACAAAATATTCTAGAAGTGGGTTACTAGTTTAGAACAGATTTCTATTTGTAATTTATTTACTAGTTTAGCTCAATGACAGTTTTACATTTTTTAGTATTGTTGTTAGCTTTGATATTTATTATAGAATGTTGTCTTGTTTCAAGTTTACTGTGCTGCTTCCTTATTGAACTTAAATAGAAAAGACAATACAATCATAATCCATACCAACTTTGATAACATAAGTTGATGTGAACTAGAAAATTAATAACATAATCCTATTATAAGAATAAGACTTAATACTAATCTAAAAGTAATAATAAGAGAAGAAGTAAGGTTTAATACAACCACAAGAGAAGAAAAGAGGTTTAATGGAACTACAAAAGATTATATGTGTTTATATATGTTAAAGCATGTCCTCAGGGGATTGAGCGCAGGTCAAGTGCGATTGATCGCAGGATCGGTCGCAGTACCAGAAGGTCTAGTTCAGAATCAAAGTAATCTGCGATCGATCGCAGGATCAGAAGCTCAAGGTAAGAATCAGAGTAAACTACGATTGATCGCAGGATCAATCGTAGGATCGATCGCAGTACCAGAAGCTCAAGGTGAGAATCAGAGTAATCTGCAATCGATCGCAATACTAGAAGCTCAAAATGAGAATCAGAGTAATCTGCGATCGATCGTAGATAGGCGTTCAATGCCATAAAAAACAAAAGGAACAAACTTAATAGCAATGCAAACATGACTTGCTAGCAACCAGCTACATGACCACATTATTCATATTCTAAGATTGATCAATAGGACTACTTCCTATAATGGCCAAACCTCAATATCTGAAACTCAGATCCATCAAGTGATCTCAAGATCTCTCAAGATGAGTTTTTTTATTTTTTGGTTGGATGGGGCTCACATAAATAAGGCCAAAGAATAAACATATGTCTTTAAGAAGCATAATATGCATACAATAACTATATTAGAAATTTTGAAGATAACATTTGGTAACTATATTAAAAATTCAAAAGATCACCCACTCCACCTGTTATCTTAAAAAACACCAACTCTAGCAAGATATAACTAACCTGTTTCTTGTTAAAATATTTATCTTAACACCTACAGCATAGACTATTTTCTTACCAAAATATCTACATGCACTACATTTTTCTTTTCAAGGGTGGGGGACCACACAGCAACATGAATGAACACAATGAGATGGTGCAGTTGAGGAGGGTGGTGCTGTAGGTAGATAGCACAATAGTGGACTAGTTATTGGTAATAATCATAGGATTGTACAATTCTGGTGATAAAGTTGGCACAACACCATATTAGAAATTAGTGGAACTCATCCTTGATTAGGTGTCCTCGCCATTCTTCCTCATTGATTTCCACCCAGATAACGACATCTAGAAAGCATGATGGAACTAAAGGGCTTGATTTGTGTGTGTGTGTGTGTGTGTGTGTGTGTTGAGTGTAAAAGCTTGCTCAGTTACTAAAAAAATTAAAACTAAAACTTATAGAAGTCATGACTCCCCTTTGGTTCTCAAACTAGGAAGAGGATCAAAACCCCTAAAATGAAAAGCTATTTCCCACAAGCAGAGACATTCCTAATTAACTTTCTAAAGCATGCAAATTATATCCTAAATCAATGACTATGTATATATTACTATGAATATTGAAGCGGCACAAATGTACCATATCAAAGACAATTGTATAAGGTTAGAACTTATTATAGGGCTTCGTTATCTACGACTTTTCGCTAGGTCACCCACCAATGGCCTGACGGCCCACAGCCAAAAAGCTTAGAAGGTCGGCAACCCATAATTGGAAGGCCCGATGGTCCACGACTCAAATTATCGATAAGGATTTAAGTGCACTTTTGTAAAGATGTAACACTCAACAACTATCTACTTATGCTATGCATTCCTTCCCAACAAACTTGAGGAATGAATCTCCACTTCAGTAAATTAGAAAGTATTGGTGGAAATTCTTAAAACCCTAAAGAAGAATAATGAGAGACAATGGCCTATATATAGGCATTCACGAAGGAAAACATGGAGTTTATGCTTTGGAGTAAATACTTTTTTCTTCTTGACATAATTTCAATTTTATTCTTCTTTTTTATTATTATTATTTTATTATTATTTTTATTTTTTATGAGTAAAAACTTTCTTTCTTAACAACCAGAAACAAGCTGAAACACAAAACCAACCACCAGATATTAGAAACCAGCCTCAAAAGGAGAAACCACAACCAACAAAAGCCAACCAAAAACATCTCAGGAAACAAGACGCAACTCAGCAGGAAAAGATACAACAATTTACAGATATTTCAGAAAATAAAAAAATTCTTCTGAAACCTAAACTACCCCAGAAGTAGAGAGTTAAAAAAAAAAACAAAAAACAAAAAAACAAAAAAGACCCAAAACAATTTGACTGATTCGTACAAAAAAATAGAAACTGAGTTCCTTGCTTTAACAGAGTAATAGCAACTGAGTACCCATTACAATTCGTTTTTTTTTTTTTTAATTTGTTCCAACAAATTTAGAAGAATTTAGCGGTCCACGGCAGTTTTTGAATGGAACCAATCAGTTATGTAGGGAAAAAATAGAAAGAGAAGAAGAGATGAAGTACCCAAATACTTAATGTCTTCAAATCACAATTCATGGATACTATTTGAGTGATTGAGAGGCATAAGGTTTGCAAGCGTTTAGGAGAAACTCATACCTGAGAGAGCTACGAGAGAGCATTAAGTTCGCCGGAGTGAGAGTTGGCAGTGAGAGAGGTGCGCTGGAAAGAGAGCTGTCGGAGAGAGAGAAACTTGCGTGGAGTGAGTGAGAGATCGAGAGATCGAGAGAGAGGGAGGGAGAGAGTGAGAGTGAAAGACGATTGGCAGGAGGTGTGGGATTTGGTGAAAAAATGGGTTCCGAGAATTTTAGAACCCCCGCCAGTTTACCGCCATCTATTAATAGATGGCGGTAAACTATTTTGTGCAGCTCAATACTTGAGGTATTTTCTTAAAAAAAAAAAAAAGAGAAAAATATAAATAAATAAAAAAACCCTCTAAACTACTAGCCGTTTGCAATATAGTCTTTCAATGTTCAAAATGGACTAAAGTAGCCTATCAAACTACCAAATTGTATCAAAAAGTCTACTTATTTTGTTATATTTCTATAATACCCCTATTCTTTTAACAAAGTAAAATCAAATGTATGGTTCTTTAGATATTTTAAAAAAAAATAGTTTATTCCCTGAAATCAAATTTTGTACCTTTGATTTTACTTTAATATAATATGAAGTAA
Source organism: Corylus avellana (assembly GCF_965113065.1). Classification (NCBI taxonomy): domain Eukaryota; kingdom Viridiplantae; phylum Streptophyta; class Magnoliopsida; order Fagales; family Betulaceae; genus Corylus; species Corylus avellana. The sequence continues at coordinate 36,023,891 of NC_142490.1, read as the reverse complement.
TTTGTAATTTAGGCAAACTACAGTGACTAATTATTTATTATTTATTCCAAAAAACATTTTCTTTTTTTGTTTGTGTTTTTATTCGTCTGTTGGTTTTCTTCTATTTTAAAAAAATTGTCATATCTTTGATTTTACTTTAATAAAACATGAAGCAATTTATAATTTATGCCAACTACAGTGACTAATTATTTACTATTTATTCCAAAAAACATTTTCTTTTTTTTGTTTGTGTTTTCATTCGTCCATTGGTTTTCTTGTATTTTTAAAAAATTGTCAAATCTTTGATTTTACTTTAATAAAATATGAAGGAATTTGTAATTTATGCCAACTACAATGACTAATTATTTACTATTTATTCCAAAAAATATTTTCTTTTTTTGTTTTTATTCACCCATTGGTTTTCTTGTATTTTTTTTTTAAAAAAATTGTTTCGTTTTTTTTTTCAATTATTTTATTATTTATTTGTTAAAATAATAGGGGTATTATAGGAATATTAAAAATAAGTGGCATTTTTATACAATTTGGTAGTTCGGGAGGCTACTTTAGTATCTTTTGAACATTGGAGGGTTATATTGCAAATGACTGGTACTTTGGGTGGCTTTTTTTATATTTTTCCAAAAAAAAAAATATACTTCCAATTTTTTAATTTTTATTTATTTATTTTAAAATTTTCTCTTATAATATGTTTTTATTATTATAATATTAACTAAAAATTTCCGTTTAATAAATTTTTATGATAAAGATCATTAAGTTGATATTTATCTTATAATTAATTATAAAATAATATAAAATCCAAAGGTAATATAAGATCAATGTAACTAAGGTACTAAGATAATATAAAAAGCTAATAGTTCAATTGAATGTTCGATTGAACCTTCAATTGTATCCAGTTTGATCTATCAATTGATCATACCACAGTCAATCGAACTAATTCAGTAGGATCGATCGGACATTTGATTCTATCACGATCAATCGAACTAATTCATTATGATCGATCAGATGTTTGATCGAACGATTGATCCTATCACGATCAATCGAACTAATTCATTAGGATCGATCAGATGTTTGATCGATCATTTAATCATATCACGATCAATCGAACTAATTTATTATGATCGATCGGATGTTTGATCGAACATTTGATCCCATTACGATCGATCAGACTAATATGTAATAGTATCGATCAGAACTGATTTTATCAGATGTTTGATTGAACCTTTAATCATGTCAAGTTTTATTGATTGAATCCCGATCAATTTAAGTAATGCACTAATATAATATAAAATGCTTAGAGTTCAATTCAATGTTCGATCGAACATTTAATTTGTTTGAATTTTGTTCGATCATTTGATCTTATCACGATCGATCGAACGAATGCACTAGGTAAGACCAATCGGATGTCTGATCAAACATTCAATTTCATTTGTTTCAATCATTTGATCTTATCACGATCAATCGAACTAATTCATTATGATTGATTGGATATTCGACCAAACCTTCAATTTCAATTGTTTCAAGTTTGATCAATCATTTGATCATATCATGATTGAAGTTGTTGTACATTATGCAATAAAAATTAAAAAAAAAAGAAATAAAATTTTTATATTTGAGCCATTCTGTTATTGCGATCGATCGCACCTAGGGTGCGTTCGAGCGCAATAACAGAATCACCACGCACACCCTTGGCCGAATGCGATCGATCGCACCATGTGTGTGATCGAGCGCACTCAGACAGCACACCACGTGACCTATTTTAGGTCACTTTCCCCCACACCCCACATATTTTTCTTCCCCTGCGCCGTACACCTCTCCAAGCACCCACGCACCCCCGGCACAACCAAAGCACACAACCACTCGTCCACCATTTTTCATCACCTTTACCACACAGCCACCACACGGTTCTCTTCTCCGGCAACCATACCAGGTACTTTTCACTACCTCTACTTTACACGCCGTTCCCTATTACCATCAACACCCCAACCACGATCACTTTCGCAACCTTTTTTTTTGTTTGTTTATTTTCTCATATTTCTGCAATTGTGGGTGTTCATCCACCCACATTGCTTTCTTGTGGTTGGATTTTGGTGTTTTTGCAGGGGGTTTTGAGCGGAGTTGCGTTGTTTTGCAATGTTGGCTATCTCTAGTGCACACCAGGTGTTCGACAAAAGTCCCCAATCAAGCTCATCATGCCAAGAACTCGAGCTTCGTCCTCCCGAGGGTCCGATACCCGAGCCATTTCTCCCCCGCCCACTTTTGAGGAGCGGGAGTTGCTATTTGAGACCACCGTCGCCATTCGCGAATACTTTGAAAATCTTGAGGCGACTCAATGGGTGGTCGCCGAGTTCGACGGGGGCTCAAGAAGCTTTTCAAGCTGGTCACCTCCACTGCTTACAGAAAATTGGTGATCGAGTTTTATGCCCACCTGTCTCATGACTGCAACAGGCTGGCTGCCCTCTCTTCCAAAGTGCAAGGCAAAGCTACTGACGTAACACGGGCCTACATTGCCGCTGCCCTTCAATGCAATGATGAGCACCCTCCAGAAGCCGCACAACTTGCTGAGCAACCGGCCAGATTCTATGTGGCGGAAATCATTGAGGACATGTGCGAAGGGATATATGCCGATGCCCACCATAATGCCGGCAGCTAATCCAAGCTACCTCAACGGCTTTGGTTTGTGGACTCCGTATTACACTGTAATGCTTTTCCCTTGGGGCACAAAACTCAGAGGCAGGATCAATTTCTTCAAGCACTCTACACCTTCCATAAAGGTGCTTGGTACTCCATTCCCGATATAATTTGGAACCAAATTCACAAATTTTGGAATGGGGTGCACGTTGGAGGAGCAGAGTCCACACATTCATGGGGGTTTCCTTTCCCATACTTAATCTCCTACATCCTCTGGAAGAAAGGCGTCAAGGGTACCGCAGTTGATGAGCCAGTCACTACTACTCATATATTTGACATTCCCCAATGGAAGAAAAGCCTCTCCCACATGCCCCGGGTAGCTCCAGCACCAGTAGCTAGTGCGGAAGAGTATAAGGCCGAGCCGATGGTTGAAGATGAACCTGTAGTTGATTTAGAGGCAGCTGAGGAGGAGGCCCCGACAATTTTTTGTGAAGCACGAAACCGCTCACTTAGTGAAGAAATAGCGGGCCTTCGGAGAGAGTTGGCTGGCCAAAGAAAGGAGGCTCGAGAAAATAAAGAATTGATGGACAAACGCCTAGGCGCCTTAGAAGAATTGATGCAGTCCATTCTCAGCCGGTTGCCACCACCACCTACAGGAGCATCATCTTCTGGACAACAGTAAGCAGGGACCACCGTCTGGCTAAAGACGTTAAACTTAGCGCTCATGGGAGGCACCCCATAGTTTACCCTTTTTATTTTGTATAGTATGTTTTAAGTTAATCTTTTTATTTGTCTTTAGTTTTGTTTCTTTTTACTTGCTTTTGTATTTTCTTATGGGAATGACCCCGTATTTGCACACGGCCGGTTGTTGAATTGCAAGGTATCAATATATTTTCACTTAAAACTGAGAGGAATTATTTTACAGTTTAGATTTTATTTTGTTATATTTAACAGTGTAAAATCTTTCCATAAGGTATCAATATATTCATCATATAATATATATACACTATTAGATCTGTAAAATTTAATATGAATTATGAAATGGGAATTAACTCTTCAAATTAGTCCAAATGAAAACTTTATCCTCCAAATGTAACTCCTAACCAAATGGCAAATATATACAAATTAAAATCTTTCTTTAGGAGGATGGAATTGAAATAGAAGAATTTTTCTTTTTTTTTTTTTTAAAAAAAAAAATACACACACACACACACACACACACACATATATATATATTGAAACAACTGTACATATGGAATAAGTGAAAGGGAGAGCTTTTATTTTACGGTTAAAATGTTATTTTGTTATATTTAACGGTGCATATTGTGTCACTTTATTTGAAAATTTTAAATAATGCAGTGATATATATACAATTTTAGTAGACACTATTGGGCAGCAATAAAATATATATATATATATATATATATATATATATATATATATATATATATACACTTTCTATATATATATTTGAGCCATTCTGTTATTGCGATCGATCGCAGTAATCGAATATTGGCTTGGAACATTCTGTTACTGCGATCGAACGCACCTTGGGTGCATTCGATCGCAATAACAAAATCACCATGCACACCCTTGGTCGAATGTGATCGATCGCACCGTGTGTGCGATCGAGTGCATTCGGACAGCACACCACATGACCTATTTTAGGTCACTTTCCCTCACACCCCACATATTTTTTATTTTTCTACCTATTCTTTAGGGTCCACTAAAGTCGACCATAATGCTTAAGTATTAGCGTCCACTTTCAAAATGGACGCTAATAATGGGTCTTCAGCGTCCACTTTTAGTCGACCCTATTGGTCAGCAATTTTATTTTTTTATTTTTATTTTTATTTTGGGGGAACTTTACTTACCCCCCCTATACTTTCGTGCTTTTTGCAGACACCCCCCCCCCCCCCCCCCATTGTTCAAAACCTTTCACTTTGATGTATCCAACTTTCGTTTCCTTTCACTTTGCCCCTTCCGTTAGGATTTAACAGTAAATGCTAACGGAAAGGTTGGAAAATTACAATCGTGCCCTTATTTTTTATTAAAAATAATTTTTTTTTAAAAAAAATTAGGGGTAGAAAGGTCAAAAGCTAACGGTAGGATGGTATTTGAAAGGAAACGAAAGTTTGATACACCAAAGTAAGAGGTTTTGAACAATGGGGGGGTGTCAGCAAAAAACACGAAAGTATAGGGGGGTAAGTGAAGTTTCCCCTTTTATTTTTCTACCTACTCTTTAGGGTCCACTAAAGTCGACCCTAATGCTTAAGTATTAGCGTCCACTCTCCAAGTTGACGCTCATAATGGGTCTTCAGCGCCCACTTATAGTCGACCCTATTGGTCAGCAATTTTATTTTTTTATTTTTTTTTATTTTTCTACCTAATCTTTAGGGTCCACTAAAGTCGACCCTAATGCTTAAGTATTAGCGTCCACTTTCAAAGTGGACGCTAATAATGGGTCTTCAACGTCCAGTTTTAGTCGACCCTATTGGTCAACAATTTTATTTTTTTTATTTTTTTTTCTACCTATTCTTTAGGGTCCACTAAAGTCGACCATAATGCTTAAGTATTAGCGTCCACTTTTAAAGTGGATGCTAATAATGGGTCTTCAGCGTCCACTTTTAGTCGACCATGTTGGTCAGCAATTTTTTTTTTTTTTTTTTTTTTTCTACATACTCTTTAGGGTCCACTAAAGTCGACCCTAAAGAGTAGGTATTAGCGTCCACTTTCAAAGTGGACGCTAATAATGGATCTTCAGCGTTCACTTTTAGTCTATCCTATTGGTCAGCAATATATATATTTTTTTTTCTACCTACTCTTTAGGGGCCATTAAAGTCGACCCTAATGCTTAAGTATTAGAAAGTGGACGCTAATAATGGGTCTTGAGCGTCAACTTTTAGTCAACCCTATTGGTCAGCAATTTTATTTTTTTAATTTTTCTTCCTAATCTTTAGGGTCGACTCTAATGCTTAATTATTAGCGTCCACTTTGAAAGTGGACGCTATATATATATATATATATATATATATATATATATATATATATATATATTTTGCCAGCTTTTAGCGTCCACTTGTTGGTACACTATTAGCGTAAAAGTTTTTTTTTGGCCGCTTATATTTTTCCCGCCCCTTGAATAATTCTTGCGTATATATTAGAGTCGACTTATTAGCGTTCACTGTAAAGTGGACGCTAATATTCAACCTTTCGACCCATTATTAGCGTCCACGTTGATGTGGACACTAATATTTAACTATTATAGTCGCCCCTAATAAGTCGCCCCTGATGAGTAAATTTCTTATAGTGAATTATGGTTAATAGCTTTATGGAGTTAGAACCCGATTGTTTTAAAGCTTTGATGGAAGGAAAGAGGGCAGGCCACCTGTTTACACAGTTGAACCGCTTGTTCAGTTCGGTTCAGACCATGGGGTTGAAGGTTCCGAGTGTTTGAGGTGGTTGGATAAGCAGCCAAATAATTCAGTGTTAATCGGTGGGACGCTTTCACATGAGCAGCTACATGAATTGGCCTTAGGACTTGAAATGAGCGGGCAGAGATTTCTTTGGGTTGTTAGGAGCCCAAATGAGAAAGCTGCGGATGCCGCTTACTTCAGCGGACAAAGCGCATATGATCCTTTTGCTTTTCTACCGGACGGGTTCTTGGAGAGGACAAAAGGGTTGGGTCTAGTGGTGCCCTCCTTGGCTCCTCAGGTGCAAATCCTAAAGCATGCCTCGACCGGGGGGTTCCTGAGCCACTGTGGGTGGAATTCAACCCTGGAGAGCATTCTGCATGGCGTACCGTTGATTGCATGGCCACTCTACGCGGAGCAAAGGATGAACTCTGTACTGTTAGCTGATGATTTGAAGGTTGCTTTGAGGGTCAAAGTCAATGATAAAGGCCTGGTGGGACACAAAGATATTGCAAACTACGCAAGAGGGGTAATTGAGGGAGAAGAAGGAAAATTGCTAAGGAGCAAAATGAAAGAAGTAAAGAATGCAGTTGAAAGGGCTTTGAGCCAAGAAGGGTTGTCAACAAAATCACTAGCGGAGGTGGCTCAGATCTGGAAGAGTAGCAAAGAAAAGTAGTAAGCAGTAAATTAAATGTGGTTTGTTTCTCACTTTCTCGAATTCCTTTTTGAAAACTTTCTTTTTGATATTTTCAAAATGCGAGTACCGAGTACGTTTTGTGTTTGCGACAACTAGATTCTATAAATATAATGCAAGGAGTGGCACATGGAACCAGATACATGTAGTTTGGTCCCAGATTTGAATAGAGTTGTGATGACCCTTTTATAGTGATGGCCGCTTATGTCTTAAAGTTAATTTTCTCGGTGCAAAGTGAAACCACGGTCCACGAGTGCATTTGTTTCTTTTTCTTTTTTTTTTTTAAAAAAAAACCCTCCAAATTTATTGGCCTTTATGACAAATTTTGCTACACGTTGAGAAACTTTCTGCTTGAGCACTAATCTTTAAAGAAAAATGACTGCTCGCACGTAGAAAGTTGTGGGTAATTAATGCAACAAAAGCAAGATGTATAGGCTACTGTGATCGACATGGTTAGATGACAGGCAGTTACGTGAATTATTTTACAAACACGTAACAGGAAAGATGTCAAATTTGAGGAAAGTTAAACTTTTTAGATTTTAAAGAACCTTAAAACTCATTTTTAAATTTAAAGTTTGGGTTTAATCCTGCTTAATTTATTAATGAGTTTGATGTCGTTAAATAGACAATTATGTGTTTGAGTATTTATGTGGTCGGATTCTGGTTGGGGGCTATTCATGGTGAAGCAGCTGGGGAGGAGTGAATGAAGATGATGGGGTGGGTGAGGCAGTAATGGAAGGGGACCAAAGGCAGCTTGGAAAGGAGAGGGCAGAGACAAGCTCGGAGAAAACTGTTATCTTGGTGTTATTAGTTGGAGGGATAATAGGAACCCAACTATTTTGCCCAACTTTGGGCCAACTTTTACCTTATTTTTTAATTAAAAAAAAAATGTGTGAAGCAATAATATATTTTTTTTGTCCTTCTTTTTATTTGGTATTTTTTTTAAAAAAAAAAAATGTATTTTTCTTCATAATAATGCCATTTTTTTGTTTTTTTTAAAAAAATTAACACTATTATGAAGAAAAATACCAATTTTTATTTTTTAAAAAATACCAAATAAAAGAAGGACCAAAAAAAAATTATTGCTTCACACATTTTTTTCATTTTTCATTTTTATTTTTTTTAATTAAAAAATAAGGCAAAAGTTGGCCCAAAGTTGGGCAAAATAGTTGGGCCTTTAGCATTTTCCATATATATATAAGCAATGCAATTAAGACCCAGAGAACCCAAAATCACCATCAAAATTCTATAAATCAATTGAGGGAAAAAAAATTGAAACGAAATTCGTGACATGCAGTGTGTTAGAATATATTCTGATAATCACCATTATTGCTGATTTGATATATTTTCCTTGTATATATATTAATATTATTCTGTAATATTGTACATTAATTTCATTATTGTATTTCCTATTTTATCTGGCCTTATTCAACTATAAATAAGCGTCATTGTATATAGTTCAAATCACACAGAAATACAATATTCAGTTTATCCCTGTATTCTCTAGTTTATTTTAACATGGTATCATATCCAAGTTTTGGTCTTGTCTAGAGAAGTAGGAAGTCAGTTCGTTCTTCACGCAATTTAAAGGCTTTTTTTGATCTTGTTTTGATATAACTATTATACCAACAGGCTCAAAAAGGTCTGATCTCTCCTATAGAGTTCGCACATTTTTTTCATTTTTTATTTTTATTTTTTTAAAATTAAAAAATAAGGCAAAAGTTGGCCCAAAGTTGGGCAAAATAGTTGGGCCTTTAGCATTTTCCATATATATATAAGCAATGCAATTAAGACCCAAAGAACCCCAAAATCACCATCAAAATTCTATAAATCAATTGAGGGAAAAAAAATTGAAACCAAATTCGTGACATGCAGTGTGTTAGAATATATTCTGATAATCACCATTATTGCTGATTTGATATATTTTTCCTGTATATATATTGATATTATTCTGTAATATTGTACATTAATTCCATGATTGTATTTCTTATTTTATTTGTCCTTATTCAACTATAAATAGGCTTCATTGTATACAGTTCAAATCACACAGAAATACAATATTCAGTTTATCCCTATATTCTCTAGTTTATTTTAACATGGTATCAGAGCCAAGTTTTGGTCTTCTCTAGAGAAGTAGGAAGTCAGTTCGTTCTTCACGCAATTTAAAGGTTTTTTCGATCTTGTTTTGGTATAACTATTATACCAACAGGCTCAAAAAGGTCTAATCTATCCTGTGGAGTTCGCTGATCGTCATTCTGAAGTTCAACGCGCTCTCACGCGCCGTCGTAAGTGTCTGTGTCACTATTCACGTGCCTCATGAGCCACCTCTGGCCACAACGCACCGCCCAGTCAGCCATTTTTCAGAAAAATAGCTCCTGAATCCAGATCCGAGGCTGCCGATCTATTGGCCTGTCAAAAGAACATGCCACCAGGAGATCCCATGTGCCGCCACAACTTTCTATGTAATTTTGAACCTCCGCACGCACCGTTTAAGGCCACCACGGGCCGCCCCTGTCAGCCGTTTTCAGAAACGAATCACATATTCGTGATCGGAGGTTGTCGATCTGTCAAACCAGTTGAAGCACGCGCCACCAGGAGCCACCGCGTGCCTCCACGCGCTGCCACCTTTGTAAGTTATTTTTTTGAGCTCACCTAGTTGCACTACAATCGACCACACTAGATTATTTTTTATTTTTGAGCCCTCAGACTTGTAATACACTCAACAACACTAGACTTTGCCCCTTTTTAACCAAGCTTATATTCCTTATTATACACTCAGCCACACCAGATCCTAACCCCTAAAAACAAGCTCATATCCCCTATCATACACTCGGCCACACCAGATTCGATCCTCTTACCAGGCTCATAGAACCTATCCTACACCCAACCACACCGGCTTATATTCCAAAAAAAAAAAAAAATGGCCATACCTACTACCACTCTCCCAAACACCAAAGATATTTCTCAACCTATCCCTATTATTCTCGATGACTCCAATTATCTAGCTTGGTCTTAAAATATGAGTAGGTGGCTCAAAAGACATTGTCTTTGGGAGTATGTTTCTGGTGAAGAACCTAAACCTCTTGCTGGAGAAGAGGAACCTGCTACGGCTATCTCTACCCGCCTCCGCACATGGAAAATTATCCATTACAGGATTATCTCTTAGTTCTCCAACACTTGTGTTGTCTCCATTAGCATGACATTTGGCAATCTTGACAATGCCAAAGATGTCTGGGACATGTTAGCTCAGCGCTACAGCACTATCGACCTTGCTCAGCGGTTTCAGATTGTGACCAAGCTTCATCGCATGCGTCAGGAACCAGGTCAGAGTATTACTGATTTTTATTCACAAATGACTTGTCTTTGGAATCAATGAGCACTATGTGAGCCTAAGTGGAGGAATATGGTTGATGCCTATGAATACATCACTTTTCGCGATAGCATGCGCCTAGCTGAGTTTCTTGCAGCAATTCGAGATGAGTTTGAGCATACTCGAGCTTCTCTTCTTCACTGCTCACTGCTGCCATCCTTGGACAGTGCTCTTAGTGAACTTGTTTCAGAAGAGACCCGATTCGCCACTATGAAGTTACACACCTCTAAGATGGTCATGGCCACTGCATCCCGCAATACGCGAGCCCCTAATTCTATTTCTGTCGGGTCTTCCTCATCCAATCGGAATATCCAGTACCACTATTGTCAGAAATTTGGCCACAGGTATAGTGAATGTAGAAAAAGGCTCTCTCGTGGGAATCATCGAGCTCCTAGTCATAAGGCTGCTGCGGTAACTCATACTGATACATCAGATATGTCTTACACCGATGTTGCACTCCAACCCAGTACCCTTTCTCCTGCAGAAATTGAAGCTCTCATTCATCAGGTTTTATCTAAGTCCAATCTTAATACCGCCATGTCCACCACACCAAGTAATTCTTCTTGGTATATTGATTCTGCTTGTTGTAATCACATGACACCGAATTCCTCCATCTTTTCTGCCAAATCTGTGTTACCTAAGCCTACCACCATTTACACTGCTAATGGTTCCCATCTTAATGTTAGTCACATCGGGTCTGTTTCTACTCATCAACTCTCTTTGTCTGATACATACTTGGTGCCTAATCTCTCGTTAAATCTTTTATCTGTTGGTCAACTTTGTGAACTTGGCTTAGAACTGCACTTTTTTAACCAAGGTTGTGATGTGCAAGATCCACAAACGGGGCAACTAATTGGGACCGCCCGTATGATTGGATGTCTGTTTGAGCGTTCATTACTCCATCTTCCTCCTGCTGTGTCTGTTGCCACTCCATCTCGGTCTCCCTCTACCACCCTCAGTTTATGGCACTCTCGTTTAGGACATGCATCTATTTCTTGTATTCGTTCTTTAGCTACAAGTGGTCAGTTAGGGTCTGTTGAGTCTGAGTCATTTGATTGTGTTGCGTGTAAACTTGGAAAACAAAGTGCTTTACCTTTTAATAATAGTGCATCTGTTTCTTCTGCTCCTTTTGATTTGGTGCATTCTAATGTATGGGGCCCTGCGCCTATTCCCACCATGGGTGGATCCCGCTATTTTGTCATTTTTGTGGATGATTATTCTCAATACACATGGCTTTATCTTTTACAAAATCGATCTGAACTTCCAAAAATTTACTCTGAATTTCAACAGATGGTTCAAACCCAATTTTCCCGAAACATAAAAAATTTTCGTTCTGATAATGCCATGGAATATCGTGAATCTACCTTCCTTACTACTCTCAAACAAAATGACACTCTTCCCCATCGCTCATGCCCAAATACTTCTCAACAAAATGGTCGTGCTAAACGTAAACACAGGCACATCTTAGACATTGTTAGGGCTTTGCTCCTATCTGCTTCTATCCCTGAATACTTTTGGGGAGAAGCCGCTCTTACCGCTGTTTATACTATTAATAAGGTCCCGTCTCCCACTACCTTAAATAGGTCCCCCTATGAACTCCTGTATGGTTCTCCCCCTGATTACCAATCGCTCCGCATCTTTGGTTGTGTCTGTTTCGTGCTTCTTCCACCCCATGAACGAACAAAATTAGAACCTCGTTCTCGCCTATATTGTTTTCTTGGGTATGGCATTGAACACAAAGGATATCGTTGTTATGATCCTATTTCCAAACGGCTCCACATCTCGCGGCACATCACTTTTTGGAAACATAGGTTCTTTAGTGATATGGAGTCTTTTCCTACTAGTCCCTCTAATTCTTCTCCTATCTTCACTAATGTCTCATTTGATTTGCTCCCCGACACTACTGATCTTGATGCAGAGATGACAAGCTCACCAGACAACATTTTGACGGTCGACCCAAATGACTCTACCCTGCCTGTAATCCATCTACTCTTGAGCTAGCTTCCTTTGTCCCTCGTTGTTCTACTCGAGTAACATCTCTTCCTTCCCATCTTTATGATTATCACTGTTATTCTGCTCTTGCTACTTTACATGAACCTCACTCCTTCCGTGAGGCTCATACTAACCCTCTTTGGCAGAATGCTATGTCTGATGAACTTAATGCTCTTTCCAAAACCCATACTTGGGACTTAGTTGATTTACTTCCAGGCAAAACTGGGGTAGGGTGCAAGTGGGTATACAAGATTAAGACAAAATCTGATGGGTCTATTGAGTGATACAAGGCAGGCCTTGTGGCAAAGGGGTTCAATCAGGAGTATGGTATTGATTATGAGGAGACTTTTGTCCTGGTAGCTCGGCTTACTTCTGTTCAATCACTCCTTTCTGTGGCTTCTGTGCGTCGTTGGGATCTTTTTCAAATGGATGTGAAAATGCATTTCTCAATGGTGATCTTAGTGAAGAAGTTTATATGTAGCCTCCTCCTGGGTATGATCATCCGCCACACAAGGTTTGCCGACTTCGCCGGGCATTGTATAATCTGAAACAGGCTCCACGGGCTTGGTTTGCCAAATTTAGTTCCACTATTGCGCAAATTGGGTTTGTTTCTAGTCCTTATGACTCTGCTCTTTTTATCCGGCGATCTGATGCTGGTCTCATTCTACTCTTACTATATGTTGATAATATGATTATTACTGGAGATGATACTATTGGTATTCGTAACCTTCAACAGTTTTTGAGTCAACAATTTGAGATGAAGGATTTGGGTTTTCTCAGCTACTTTATTGGATTGGAAGTGTCTTCTGATCCAAATGGTTACTATCTCTCTCAAGCCAAATATGCTTCAGATCTCCTCTCACGAGCTGGCCTTACTGATTGTAAAATTGTGGATAGCCCTCTAGAGACAAATGTCAAACTTCGTGCTACCGATGGTGACCCACTTTCTGATGCCACTCTCTATCGACAGTTAGTTGGCAGTCTCATCTATCTTACTATGACATGACCGGATCTTGCCTATGCAATCCATCTTGTTAGTCAGTTTATGACTGCGCCACGCTCAATTCATTATGCAGCTGTTCTTCGCATCTTTCACTATGTGAAGCGCACTTTGTTTCCTGGTTTGCATTTCTCTTCTCACTCATCACTAGACTTATATTCAGATGCTGATTGGGCAGGTGATCCCACTGATCGTCATTCCACCACGGGTTATTGTTTCTTACTTAGTGATTCTCTCATCTCTTGGCGTAGCAAGAAACAATCTGTTGTTCGCTCTAGCACTGAAGCTGAGTATCGTACTCTTGCTGACACCACCTCTGAGCTCCTCTGGCTCCGTTGGCTCCTACATAATATGAGTGTTTTTCATACCTCCAGTTCTCCTATTTTTTGTGACAATCGAAGTGCAATTCAGATTGTGCATAATGATGTATTTCATGAACGTACTAAACACATTGAGATTGACTGTCATTTTGTGCACCATCATCTTTTGAAGGGGACTCTCCATCTCTGTCCTATTGCTTCCGCTAATCAGTTAGCCGATGTGTTTACCAAAGCACATCCACTTGGACGGTTTCGTGATCTTGTTTCCAAACTCATGTTGACATCTACATTACCACCTTGAGTTTTAGGGGAGATGTTAGAATATATTCAGAATATATTCTGATAATCACCATTATTGCTGATTTGATATATTTTTCCTGTATATATATTGATATTATTCTGTAATATTGTACATTAATTCCGTGATTGTATTTCCTATTTATCTGGCCTTATTCAACTATAAATAGGCCTCATTGTATGCAGTTCAAATTACACAGAAATACAATATTCAGTTTATCCCTATATTCTCTAGTATTCTTTAGTTTATTTTAGGGAAAACTTCACTAAGGACCCCCAAACTTCCACCCGTTTTGAAATACCCCCCCTGAACTTTCAATTACTTTCAATTTGGACCCCTCCGTCAGATTTTAAACGTCACATGACGTTTATACCCCTAACTTTTGTATAAAATTCCAACTTTTAAAACGTTTTTTTTATTTAAAAAAAAAAAACAAAAAACAAAAATCAGGAATATTTTGGTATTTTTTTGAATTTTTAACGGTTAAAATTAACGGAATGGTCCAAATTGAGAGCAATTGAAAGTTTAGAGGACTAAATTGAGAGATTTTAAAGTTCATGGGGAGTATTTCAAAACGGGTGAAAGTTTTAACACAGTGTATGGGGTTCTTCTTCTTGCTAAGAAGTATCACATGCAACAGCATCCATGCCAATCGTTACAGGATAAGTTGCGGCAAACACAATAAGTGCCAATCGTTGTGGCAAACACAATAAGTGCTGAGAGTTTAATTTAGAAATTACAATCAAAACAACAGGAATTCAAGAACTCACCAAGAAACACAATTGAGTACTACATGGAATATAAGTCCCCAGTTACTATTGTTATTATTCTTATTCACAGGCCCCTCTTCCATATCCGACCCATCTCGGCTAGTGATTTTGTTGACGACCCATCTTCGCTCAAAGCCCTTTCAGCCGCATTCTTTATTTCTTTCATTTTGCTCTTTAGTAATTTTCCTTCTTCTCCCTCAATTACCTCTCTTGCGTAGTTTGCAATATCTTTGTGCCCCACCAGGCCTTTGTCATTGACTTTGACCCTCAAAGCAACCTTCAAATCATCAGCTAGCAGTACAGAGTTCATCCTTTGCTCCGCGTAGAGTGGCCATGCAATCAACGGCACGCCGTGCACAATGCTCTCCAAGGTTGAATTCCACCCACAGTGGCTCAGGAACCCCCCGGTCGAGGCATGCTTTAGGATCTGCACCTGAGGAGCCCAAGAGGGCACCACTAGACCCAACCCTTTTGTCCTCTCCAAGAACCCGTCCGGTAGAAAAGCAAAAGGATCATTTGCGCTTTGTCCGCTGAAGTAAGCGGCATTCGCAGCTTTCTCATTTGGGCTCCTAACAACCCAAAGAAATCTCTGCCCGCTCATTTCAAGTCCTAAGGCCAATTCATGTAGCTGCTCATGTGAAAGCGTCCCACCGCTACCAAATGAAACGAATAACACTGAATTATTTGGCTGCTTATCCAACCACCTCAAACACTCGGAACCTTCAACCCCGTGGTCTGAACCGAACTGAACAAGCGGTCCAACTGGGTAAACAGGTGGCCTGCCCTCTTTTTCTTCCATCAAAGCTTTAAAACAACCCAGTTCTAACTCCAGAAAGCTATTAACCATAATTCCAGCAGCAAGAGAGTATCGTTTAGCTGATTGTAGAAGCGCTTTATAGACCTCATTCTTTCTATCTTGAAACGGGTCGGCCAGATCGGACCCATGGATCGGCACACAACCGGGTAATTTGACCGGTTCAGGCAAGTCTCTGTACTCACAAGCGTATGTTTGATCCAGCTCTGGCATGTAAAAGATCAACGACAAAACCATCGCGGGTGAAGCGAAAAAAAGGTAGGAAGAAACACCGAATTCTTTAGCCACATCGAAGACGTCCGTACCAAATAAATCAACCACCAAGGCCACCAGCCGAGTTGACTCGGCTAAGACCTTGAAAGAGTCTCGTAGGGCAGGGAGGGACCGAGTCAAGGTGAGTGTGATCCGGGTCTCGGCCAAAACGTCCTCGGGGAGGTCGTCAAGGCTCACGGGAGGAAGAAATATGGAGGATATGGAGTTGGGTAGGGCTTCAAGGATGGCTTTTTGAGGTTTCACGGGTGAACCATCTGTGGGGATGAATATGGTGACCAGGAAATTGAGGTGGACGACGAGTCGCTTTGCGAGCTCAACGAGTGGGATGAGATGGCCAATCCCTGGAGTGGGCACAATGGCTATGTGGGCTACTGTTTTCTGTTGGGTGTGTTGCTTGGTGGCCATGGTTTTGAGAGGGAAAACAAAGGTTTTTTAGGAGGATATGTTATATAGCGACAGCGCCAGGGAAAGAAGTAAATATATAGAGAGAAGAGTGAGGAGTGAATGACATATGTGCTTACGACTTACGAGAGAGAGACCGAGGGACAGAGCCAGGAAATTTTGTGGGAGGGCCAACCAAATTTTTTTTTTTTCAGTTCTTTATAATTTTTTTTATCAAAAAAATTATTTTGGTTGTTTTTAATGAATTAAAGACTACCGTAAAGGCCAAAAAAAGTGAACATTTGAAAGTAAGGGCCAAAAATAAAAAAACTTAGTGGGTATGAGCCAACAAAATTAAAAATAAGGCCAATTTTTTTTTTAAGAGACTAAATAACTAAAATTAAAACTTTAACTTTACTTTTTTTTAATTTTTTTTTTATTTATAATATTTTTTTTCCTTATTTTGGGGGGACCATGGCCCACCCCGGTCCCCCCCCCCCCCCCCCCCCCCGTCTCTGGGCAGACCCATGTGCCTGATGGTGGCTTATTAATTATTATAGAGCAAGGCCGGCGACTTTGGTGCCTATCTAGTTGACACGTGTGGGTATTACTAAAAAAGACAAAACAAAGGCCACTGATCAATCAAAAGGTCCAAACTAATTTCCAGAAGGCAGCAAAAGATATACTTGAAAAATACACTCGACTCTTTCTAAATACCATACAACCAATATAACTGGGGAGGGTGAGGACGAGGAAGTATCCACCCTGCCTCATAAAACAAATATAAAAATAAATAAAAAGACATTGGATACAGAATAACGTCTCTCTTAGTTAGATTAATTAATTTTCCTTTATTTAATTGCCTCTTTGCCAAAACATGCATATAAAAATGATTGCTTTATGTAAATCAACGTGGTCTCCACTCTGTCTCTCTCTCTCTCAATTTATAATAATGCCCTTCTCACTTGGGTAAGCTACTTTTCATTTTTTTCATTTAGTTTCCCCCTCTTCAAAACACACATAAAAAGTTGTAGTTTTTCATTTTTCATGCAGCGGCTCCCTCCCAAAACTTACCAAAATATTTGATCTAGGGTATTTGTTTAGAAAGTTAAAAATTAAAAATTAAAAAATTAAAAAAAATTCAAAGTGTTATAGGCACTACAAGAATTTAGGTCTTTAGGGGCGACTTCGAGTGGATGCTAAAAGTCCTAAAGTCGACGCTATTGACAACAGCGTCGACTTTTGGACCCTAAAGGTGTGGACGCTAATCGTCTGGCCCTAATGATCAAATGTGTGATTATCAGCGTTCACTTAAAGTTGACCCTAATGATCACTTTTAGCGTCCACTTTGTCGACCCTAAAAGTCGCAATGTATTGACCCTAAAGCTAATGTAAACGGAAGGCATAGTCGACGCTGATAGTCAACCATTGGACGCAAAGTCAATCATTAGCTCCCACTTTGGGTGGACGCTGATAGTTAACCATTAGTGTCCACAAAGTGGACGCTAATGGACCTAAATTTTTTTTAAAAAAAATTAACTATCAGCGTCCAAACGAGAGTGGACGGTGATAGTTATCCATTAGCGTCCACTTTGTCGACGCTAATGGCCCTAAAAAATTAAAAAAAAAAAAAAAAAAATTAACTATCAGCGTCCAAAGTGGAGTGGACGCTGATAGATAACCATTAGCGTTTACAAAGTGAACGCTAATGGTCCTAAAAAATAAAAAATAATAACTATCAGCGTCCAAACTGGAGTGGACGCTGATAGTTAACCATTAGCGTCCACAAAAGTGGACCCTAATGATTGTAAAAAACTAAAAAATAAAAAATTAAACATTAGCGTCCAAAGTGGAGTGGACTCTGATAGATAACCATTAGCGTCCACTTTGTGGACGCTAATGGTCCAAAAAAATTAAAAACAAATTAAACATCAGCGTCCAAAGTGGAGTGGACGCTGATTAGATAACCATTAGCGTCCACTTTGTGAACACTAATGGTGCTAAAAAAATTTAAAAAAAAATTATCTGCGTTTCTGCGCTCGATGTGCGATCGATCGCAGTAGCAGTAGGTTTTTGACCTTTTGCGCTCGAACGCACATTGGGCATGTGCTCGATCGCAGAACCAGTAAGTTTTTGACCTTTTGCGATCGATCGCACTCGACTTGCGCTCGATCGCAGTACCAGTAGGTTTTCGACCTTTTGCGCTCGAACGCACATTGGGCATGCGCTTGATCGCGGAACCAGTAGGTTTTTGACCTTTTGCGATCGATCGCACTCGACTTGCGCTCGATCGCAGAACCAGAGAACACTTAGCATGATATCGGCTAACAGGAAATAACCACAATATTTCTAACATATATCAGTAACAGTCCCACCAATACATGTTAATTATGAGCAAAAGGAGAGGAGCAGCATAGCCAGTTGTGTATGTCAAAAGCAGACTGCCTCCTATAACTGGATCCTGTTATTTATTGAACGTATCCTGTTATTTATCTATTAATCATGACAAGAGTAAAAATATTGTACTCTGTTTTGAGTGAAACTAAAGATAAATATGGCTAAAAAAATTCAAAACATCAATGTACATATAGTCCATTTAAAGCTTTCTTTCTTTCTTTCTTTCTTTCTTTTTCCTTCTGATATGCTTGTTCACATGAAAGCCTCCTCTTTTATTGAACTATTTGAATTGATTAACAAATTGTTAAGGTTGGTTGTCTCAAATAGTAAGATTTATCTTCCATGACCTATAGTGACATAAAGAGTTTCTCCAGAGAATCAAGAATAAAAAGAACTCTAGCCACCCATTCATTAGCATAACTTTGGTGTCCCTTAGCAATATTGAAGCACTTACTCATAAGTGCTAACTTGGTACTTATATGAGCTAGTGAGTCCTAAGCCAGTTACAATAAACGTTCGCTTCCTCTATGAGAGAGGGAGAGAGAGAGAGAGAGAGAGGGAGAAAGAGAATAATTAGCAAACATGTGAGGGCAATCATATTATATCTGCAATCTCAAAGAAACTCAAAGCTTTAAAGACATATAGCAAAATAAACATTTCAAAGTACCAGCTTGGACGTAGCTATATATCGAAGCAGAGTAGTTGAACACGGTTCTGGTGCAACTACTACATAGAGAATTGCTTACTGAGATGAGGGTGGCCTGAGGACATGTTGCCCCATGCTAGGAGGTGGTGGCGGTGGACGAACACCCTGGCCTTGCATCTGTTGGGCTTGAAAACCATGTGAGGGAGGCATTGGAGGCCTAGTACCAGGAGTGAAATTTGCCATCGTGCCGCTACCAACAGGAGGTGGGGGAGGGACAGGTGGAGTCCCACTAGGAGGCATAGGCCTAGGGCCATTTGCTGTAGGAGGTGGCGGTGGGAATGAAGCAGGCATTGAAGCAGGCATTGCACTAAGTGGCCCTCCTTGCGTTGGAAGAAGTGGTGGGGATGGACCTTGGGGTGGTGGTGGCAAAGGCCTTGGTGGGACACCAGTGGCCGCTGTGCCATTGGCTGCAGGGGCAGGTTGAGGTTTGTTTGCCTCTGGTGGCTTGATTTTAAAATATAATTGTAACTTCACATTGACAGACACACAAAAAAAAAAAAAAAAAAAAGGGTCAGATAAGTTACCATTAGCAGGAACAGACCAACAAAAAAACTTGAAAAAAGAAAATTCAGTGTATTTTAACCAGACTAGCAAGTGGACTATGAAAGAGAAAGAAAAGATTGTCCAGCCCAATTCAGCCAGCAGGTAAGTTGGTCTACTTGGTTGTGTCAATAGGTGCCAAAATAAATTGAGAGAGAAAGAGAGCTACAATGAGAATTAAGACCAAGAGCTGACCCACTGGCAATCAAATGACATGTCTAGGTTACACAAGGTTTTTAGTCCAGTGACTTATAAACAACTCAAACCAGGTAGACTGTTCAATCAAATTGTCAATCTTTGTGCCAAATCACATCTAAAAACATTGGAAGCAGTTGAGCAAATATTAAACAAACTAACCGTAAACATTTTAGAGTCTGGATCCCAATGTGTGAAGAACTTGGGAGGGGTTTTGTCAATCTCTATGCTAGGAACCTGAAATGAAAATAACAAGCATAATCAATCAAGTTTCTTGAAACTAAATGAAATGGTTAAGTTCAGCTATCTACCCTAAACTATGGGGTCATTCTATATCCAATCTACCTTCTCCAAATGAGTGTCAAAACTAACATATTAGTTGGGGGATGATGTATGGAGGACATTACATATTAAAAGGTACTAATTTATTAATTTTGACAGCTTAGTTCAGCCCACTATTCATCTGCCCACTATTACATTAATTTTAACCCTAATTTGGATGGTGTAGTGGACGTTGCATGTTAATCTAGAGTTAAGTGTTTATAGCAAAATTATTTTATTTACGCACAGAATGCAAATGACCCTATATTTGAGGGTGGATAGCTACATCTAAACTTAAATAATAAGATGCTGATCAAAAGCATGTACAATTATATGATTGATTTACCTTGAAAGCAATGATCTCATATGGATCAGCTGCAAAAAGAAGATACTGGTATCTTTTATCAAAGGGTTGGACCCTCTGCATCCATTGAGAAGTGATAAAAAGAAGTTAGAACATCATTTCATCTTCACAAAACAATTAATTTAGCATTACTTAGTCAAGTGCATTGCAATATAGAGAAATAAATCAACAGAAGCATGTGAAGAATTTCAGGTAAGAATCTAGTTCAAAGAAACAAAGAGGCCCACCTGCTCATAAGAAGACATAAACTTGTGTCTTGGTTTTGTAAGGTCTTCAATGTCAGGATATTCAATCTGAGACACAATAATGTTTACCAGGAAAATATTGTTATTATCATCTTTCTCTTACTGCCATTATATCCATAAACAAAATTCTTCATTACCAATTTATCAGCAAGAAAGAGAATATGTATACAATCAAAACACAATAGGGAAAATAAAAAAGGAATAACTAAACACGCACATAGAAAAGAAGAGACCTCTGCTTCGTCTCTGGATCAAACTGCTTTGTTACCCAGTACCCAAGCCTTCCGATTTTGACTGCAAGAATAGCGAATGGATGTTTAGTCATGAGTCAAGAATTACAAGATTGCTAAAATTATCAACGGAATACTTCTCTTAAAGGGTCTGAGTGAAAACGAAAAAGGAAAATAAAGATCTACAAAATCAGCAAGAATAATAACCACAAAATCAAAGATGCAAGACATTCAGGTTCTTAAGAGTATAGCAACCGGGATCACCACATACCTACCTATTAAAACCACCTACAAACACACAAAGATATGATCTTGCTCAGAGGCAGACAAACTATCAACCAGTAGAAGAAATCAATTATCTTCGTTACAATTTTGCACACTACATGTTTGACGAAATCAGACTTTGGGGACAAACATAACATAACATAGTTCGTTTTGCCACACAACAAATCACAACTTCTAGTAGAAGAAAAAGCACAAAACAGTAGTATCTATGGTGTCGAAAAAGAGACCAAGAGAAAATGGAAAGAGAAAAAAGAAAAAAGCGAAAATTCAGATTCTCCATTATTTTGTTGAGAATGTAAAGGGAAAAAATGGTGATTTTTTAATTTTATATGATCTTATACCTCTTTATCCTATAATAATATAAAGGCCAAACATATCATGAATAATGGCTTAAAACTACAAAATGACACCTATCATTGCAAACACAAGCCGAAAACCACAAATACTGGCAAAGTTTAAAAGTTTAACACCTTTTGGAGAAGACTACTATGCATTAACACTACTTCACCACATCAGACAACAATCTTCAAACTAATCTAAATGCCCATAAGAAACGTAACTCAAAAGGACTAACCTCATCAAAATCATCAAAAATATGTGAGAACTGCCCCATGAACCAAACCTACCAAGGGAGAAAACTATTAAATATATGTTTTACAATCCATGGCCAGCAAAATTCCAGAACCCAAAATAAAGTACTTATCTGCATCCTCTTCCTTGCCAATTCATCCTCATAAGCAATTTGAGTAATCCACCACAGTGAACCAATATATAATATCAAAGACAATGAGAATGAAACCCAACATGATAGAGAATGAGATACTAAAAATGTGTTTCTTCTTGAAACATATTAAAGTGAGAACCTGCTTGGGTGGTTTAACTTTCTTGTACTCTGGTCATCCTGCATACACTTAAAAAGAAAATTTAGAAAGATATTATTACTCCCTTGCATTGTTTACTCAAAGTTCTTTAACCTTGATAAACTTGTCAAGGGAGATTTACTAACTCAAAAGTTCTTGAACCAAAAATTTTGCGAATATCTTAACATACTATAAACAAAATAATAAGTACCAACAAATATACATTACCAAACAGATCACGATCGACAAATACTAAAATACACAGTAGCAAATAGAAAGTACCAACAACTATCCAAATACATAGTATCAAAAAATATATCCCAGATAGATGGTATCAAAAAGTACATCCTAAATAAATGGTTATTCCAAAGCTCCCTCAATTGTTGGCTTGACTTGATTCACCTCCAATCAAGCTCCCTCCAGACCTAAGAAGAATAGAATTTCATATAATGATCAATAAGCTTTTTAACGATTACTTAGTATGTGTGTTTTTGTAAAATTAATGCCTAGGTAAAGTTTCACTAACCCTCAAATACGTGACATTAAGAACTTAACAGTGGCTTTCAATTTGTTCGTTTTCTCAACGTTGGCTTGCAGATTGTCCCTTGTCAGATGAAGTTCGATTCTAGTCGCTTTGAGTATCTTCTTGTCTTTTCCTACACTCGTCATGGTTGTCGAAGTGGGTGAACGCTTGAGATGAAATACTTAAAGGGGTAGGAATAAGACCGCATCCCATTCCTCTAACGTGCCCAAATCGTCGGCCTCTTAACACTTGTGTGACTATTTCTTCCATTCGGTCCTCCACACTTTTTCCCTCCACATTGCCTTCCTCTAAGGCCTCACTTGTTGTTAATTCTCGCATTTGAGGCTGCACAAGTCATAGTTGGCCTTATTTTAATATATACTTTATGCAAGTTTATTATTCATGTTCTTCACTAATCAACTTAATGATCGGAGCGTAAACATTTACTTACATATAGACTTTTGCATTTGGCGTTCACAAACTCTTTATCATTTTTTCTTGTATGGGTAGTCTCATATAATTCAACAGGATTGGGCTTCACTTTTGTTTCTTGTTCTTACATATAATACATATAATCAAAGTTTACACTAAATAATGTTACTTTCATTAAATTATGCTACGAGATACTTACCTTTTTGTAAATGACGTTGACAAATGAACAAGTCCCAGCTGTGTGCTTTGTTTCCAATTTGCTTCTATTTTTTATATTTCGTTCAGAGTTTTTCTATGAAATTTGGAGAAAAAAAAAAAAACACAAGTATTCATAAAATGTCTTCAAGTGCATGCAAATTATATCAATCTGAATTTTCTAATCAGTATAATAATATATATTTACCTTCCATTTAGCGTTATTAAATGAGTCACATATTAGGTTCCACTGTTCAGGACCATACCCTGCTGGCACTTTTTCCCTCCCAATAGCCTTAGCCTTGGCAATCCCCTCATCATCGTCTTTATGAATGCCTTCAAAATATTTCTTGTAGTGGTCCCTATACAAGTTCGAACGAAGCCTAGCATATGCACGACCCAATTTATGTTCAATAGCTTTGATGTGCTCGTATCGTCCCATATTCAGTGCGAAGTTTGACTGATACATAATAGATAAGAAAACAATGGTAAAAAATGTGTCACATTATTTTTTCATACGAAATATATTCATAACGATTACATTGATATTCATACCTAAACATGAAATAACAACTTTCTCTTTTCTTCAGCTGGGACCTTTTTCCATTCACCGTGATGGAGTTCGCACATGTTACGAATAATCTCCCCAATCTTGCTTGCAAACCATGCTGCATTCTCACCTACAGGTGCCCGGTGTCTATTTGGGATGTTTAGCACTAAGGGACCATTCTTAAGTACGTGGTCACTCAACTTCTTACACTTGGCCTTACCCCTTACACTTCTGACAGACGTGATAGCCGTTACGCAAAACATGGTAACGTAGTAAGTTATATTCGGAAAATTATATTGTCAAATGTCTATAACAAACCAAAATAATACAAAAATAACATTTCATAAACATATAATTCATGAACTTACAAGATGTAGTAGGGGCGGCTCCCTGTGAATCCAATCCTGCCACTGAGTGAATAGGATTATTAAACTCGTGCGAAGGATGCCCATCCATTGACTCGAGGAGGAGGGGGGGCGAGGGTGACATTTGCGTATCTGTATCACCAAACCCAGAATTGGAAGTTGGACTCTCATGCTCGTCAATAAGGCCCTGACCTTGACCTTGACCTTGGCCTCGGCCTTGTGCTGCTGGAACACATTTGTGTCATGTTGTTGTCATTATTATGATCAATCTGCTAGCAACTCAAAAACCAAAAAATTATATTAGTCAAATTATAACCATATAGCATGTTCAATATTTTTGACAAACGTACAACAATCATGCTAGTTAAAAAAAAAAACACCATAATATATATATATATATATATATATATATATATATATATATATATAGAGAGAGAGAGAGAGAGGGAGAGAGAGAGCATCAACTCCATTAAATATGCTAAAACACTTTATACTTACACCAAATGTGAGCTTATGTTCAACACATTTCATCATCAGATTCATATTCAGAATCTGTATCACTGTTACTTGAAGATGATTGTTCGTGTTCAGAGTCCTTTTCGTGTTTAGAGTCTATATCGTTGTCGCTAGATAACTCCTCTTACTCATCAAAGTTTGTATCATGGTCCTCGTCCGGTAAGTTATCCTTGGCAAACATGCTTGCATCAAGTTGAATATATAATTCATCAATTGCTATTGTCGCATCATCTCTACGTAATTGAGTAGAGACTTTAACATTTGCTTCATCAACAAAGACCATATTACCCCCAACACATTCACTTTCCTGGTAATACGTCATCACTAAGTCTTTGGTCATCTTCTGTATTATCTCCCTTTTGTACTGTTGGAATATCATAGATGTCTCTATTGATCCACTTCTACACCACTTTCCAATTACCACCCAATTTGGGATCATCCAAGTAAAACACTTGCGAAGCTTGACATGCTAAGATGAACAGGTCGGATTCACACCATTTACAAGAAGTATTCACAATTGAGAAGCCTTGGTCCATTCGTACTCCTGTTGCACTCCCAGTATCCCACCAATCGCACTCAAACAAGTACACGAGATTTTGGCCAGGGTAACGTAACTCTAGAATATTTTTTAACTCACTATAACAATCCGTTATTGAGGTTTTGTCCTCACCTGAAATAGAAATACCATTATTTTGGGTAGTACGAGTTTCTGCACATTCTTTCGTGTGGTACCTAACCCCATTCACGATGCAACCTCTATACAATCTAACATGACGATTAGGCCCGCATGCAAGATCATATAATTGTTTTGAACCATTGTTTGCAGTACGCCTATTATTGTATAAATGTTTATGGAACCAACATTCAAAGTTAGCCTTAAGTTTTTTTTCAATGTCACGGCCGCCTTCTCTTTTGATCATATTATAATGTTCACTGCATGAGAAATAAACGTATTGGTAAATGATCATCAATGCTAAAATTATAGCATGTCGTAACAGGTAAAACACAAAGACCATTACTAAACTTACTCTAAATATGAGGCCGTTTCGTTACAGTTGGTAAGCACATACCATCGTGCCTTATCAAAATCATTAGCATCCAGTGTTACTAATTTAGTTGCTCCTAACGGCTGAACTCGTTGGGAGAACACATCCAAGCGCTGGCTCATTTCTACAATATCAACGTCAACATTTCTCCATTCACGGTTCCATCTTGTCTCAATCCCCCGAAGATACCTGGAACAGAAGGTCAAGCTCTCCTCAGCTAGGTAACACTCGGCAATAGACCCCCCTGGACTCGCTTTGTTACGCGTCCACTTCTTATATCTTCCAAGTTCTCTTTCGAACGGATACATCCAACGGTTTTGTACAAGATCGGCAAGCTCGACCTTCCGATGCAAATGAAGTGTTATATGGATCATAACATCAAAAAAAGCTGGCGGAAATGTTTTTTCCATTTTGCATAAAATTATTATAATGTCAACTTTCATTTGTATCAGGATATTAACTTTCAACGTCCGTGAATATAACTGAGTAAAGAAAGTACTGAACTCGATCAATGTTGTTCGTATTTCCGACATAGAGAAATTTTGAATTGCAACAGGAAGCAAGCGCTGTAAGAAGACATGACAATCGTGGCTTTTCATACCCGAAATTTTACCAGGAAGCTTGTTCACACATCGACCAATGTTAGATTCATACCCGTCAGGAAATTTAACACCTTTCAAACACTCACATAAACTCTTCTTCTCATCTCTTGTCAAAGTGTACTTCGCAAGTAGCATCCTATAAGTTTCACCATTTGGCTGCACATGCAATTCTTTACGTATACCCATTAACTGTAAATCTCTTCGTGCCTTGACTGTGTCCTTGGTTTTCCCATCAATATTCATCAACTTACCTAAGATACTTTCACATATGTTCTTCTCAATATGCATTACATCTAAATTGTGAAGTTTCAAGCTTGACCAGTAAGGCAACTCAAAGAAAATACTTCTCTTCCTCCAATTCAACACAACATCTGTGTACTTTCTCTTTCTCCCGCTTATTTTTCCAAATTGTAAACCCTCAGCATCCCTTAGTTATTTCAACAATTGACTTGCAGACAATTCTTTAGGTTCCAATCTATGCTCCTCTGTACTATCAAACAAATCTCATCTTTTGCCCCATGGATGCTTTTGAGGAAGCCACCGACGATGACACATGAAGCACACCTTATGCTCATACTTCAAATACCTAAACGATGTATCCTTATTACATATTGGACATGCAAGATTTCCATTTGTAGACCACCTAGATAATTTTTCATATGCAGAAAAATCATTTATAGTCCATAGTAATGTCGCATGCAATTGAAATGTCTCTTTCTTTGATGCATCGTACACGCGTATGCCTTCATTCCATAAATCTTTCAAGTCATCAACCAATGGCCGTAAATATACATCAATATTCTTTCCGGGATCTGAAGGCCTAGGGATAATAAGGAACAACATCAAATTTAGACTCTTCATACACATCCACGGAGGGAGATTGTACACCGTTAACATTACTGCCCATATGCTATATGTTGTACTCATATTACTATATGGGTTGAAACCATCACTTGCTAAACCAAGATGCACGTTGCGAGAATCACTTGCAAACCACTCATGTCTTTTATGAAACTCTTTCTATACAATAGAATCAGCGGGGTGTCTGAAAGTATTGCCATCATCTTCTCAACCTTCTTTGTGCCACCGCATTTCCTTGGCCATTTCTTTTGTCATAAACAACTGTTGTAACCTTGATTTTTTTGAAAAATACCGTAAGACCTTTTGAGGAATATTACTTTTTCTGCCTTTGCCATCAATCCATCTTGAATTGTTGCACTTTGGGCATATCATTTTGTTTGCATGTTCTTTCCAAAAAAGTACACAACCATTCTTGCATGCGTGTATCTTATCATAACAGAATCCCAAGTGTCGCCTAAACTATAGTGCTTCTCTATACGAGCGCGGCAATGTCTCTCCATCTGGGAGGGCCGTCTTTATCAAGTCAATCATCATATCAAACGCCTTGTTACTCATGTTGCAAAACGTCTTTATATGAAGCATCTTTAGTACAAAAGCAATTTGTGTAAATTTCTTGCAGCCTGGATAAAGTTCTCGTAAACCATCTTCCCATAATCGGTAGAAGGAGCTTGTTTGTTCGTGATCATCAGTTGTGGGGCCCTGTGAAGTATAGGATTCTCCGATGTTAGCATCAACAAATGTCCCCATACATACATCGTCTAACAATTCTTCAACTGCATCAACCTCCTCCATCATTTCACTTGTATGTGTGTGCATGTTTGTAGAAGTGTTTACCCTAAAATGATCTTCTTCCTCGTGAAATATCCATCGAGTGTATATCGGAGGAAATCCATTCATATACAAGTGACCTTTCACCTCGCTAATATGACAATAATATCGATTTGCACAATCATGGCATAGACACTTTGTCATATCACGTGAATCAACTGATTTAACTACCATTCCCATGAATTCTTCCACACCTTTTTGAAATCACTCTGAACATCGAGTACTTTTCTGCATCCAACTCCTATCCATATTGATGTCCCTATTAGAGGTTATTCGTTACGTACATGTACGCACACAAAGGAATTAGAATATCAGATTCTTAAGAATTAAGAGGATTAAATGGGAGGTCTGTTTTCAAATATTAGGGGAGTGAAAGTTTAAAAGGAGCATGGGTAATGAGAGAATTCTAGAAGTGGGTTACTAGTTTAGAACAAATATTCATGAAATGAAGCTTGTTCAATGCCATGTTACCTAACAAAATATTCTAGAAGTGGGTTACTAGTTTAGAACAAATTTCTATTTGTAATTTATTTACTAGTTTAGCTCAATGACAGTTTTACATTTTTTAGTATTGTTGTTAGCTTTGATATTTATTATAGAATGTTGTCTTGTTTCAAGTTTATGGGTTGTTTGTGTATATTTTGTTCACTGTTATGCAACTTCAAATCAGTGCACAAAGATATGTTGAGTTGATTGATGTTGTTTAGATAAAAGTGTAGAGAATCAATTGGGAATGTTGTACGAAAAAAAAATACCCATAAACACAAGACATTAACACAAAAGAGATTAAAACAGGAAATCAAGTTCATGGAAGGTGAATATTTTGTTCTTTTGTCATCATCCTAAGACTTAATACTAATCTAAAAGTAATAATAAGATAAGAAAAAAGGTTTAATACAACCACAAGAGAAGAATAAAGGTTTAATGCAAACCACAAGAAAAGAAGGGAGAGATGCAATGGGAATACAAGTCTTCAAACGATCACGTGTGCGATCGATCGCACTAGGTAGTGTGATTGATCGCACTACCAGGGGCTTAACTTCAGGATGCAGAGCGATCCATCACACTACCAGAAACATTTGCCTTGTAGTGAGTGCGAACGACCGCACTACCAGGGGCTTTAGTACGTAGTGCGATCGATCGCACTACCAGAAACATTTGCCTTGTAGTGAGTGCAATCATCGCACTATCAGGGGCTTAACTTCAGTATGTAGTGCGATCGATCACACTACCAGAAACATTTGCC
Organism: Corylus avellana; assembly: GCF_965113065.1. Classification (NCBI taxonomy): domain Eukaryota; kingdom Viridiplantae; phylum Streptophyta; class Magnoliopsida; order Fagales; family Betulaceae; genus Corylus; species Corylus avellana. The sequence goes on along the minus strand of NC_142490.1, from coordinate 35,994,634 downwards.
TTGATAATGCGTGCGATCGATCGCACTACCAGGGGATTCACGAACTTCCTCAGTAGTATGCTTAATAACAAGGTTCTCTCTCAAATAACAGCTAGGATATTTTTCTAGTGATTTTTTTTTTACAATTAACTTCTGTAAATAATTAAGGGCACATGCACTTGATCATTATCTATAAGCTTGAAACTCTCATGAGCTACAAATTAACAAATGTCATCCTCAGCAAAAGTTAGACCAGTATTTAGACAATAGGAAATTAAAGAAATGAACACCAAATGATCTTGACAAGATACATAGAAAGCTGTCCAATAATGAATATACACAGAAATAGGACACAACCATGATATCAAACACAGTAATCAATCAAGTTGCACTGGATTTTCATTTCAGCCTTAGGAAATGAAGCTTTTCATTAACATATTATGGCAGTTAAAAAGATAATCGACGCTCTAATTGCTTATACCTTGGTGTGAGCTTCAACAGCAGCCACTCCTGGGCACCGAGTATTACTTAAGACAGGATGAACACTAGGTCCAGACACCTCCTTAAGAATCTCCTGGAAAAAAATTAAGTAAAGCATTTTACAAATGATAATCAAATGTAATAAAAACAACAATATATTAACACACCTCCAACCTATTAATATGCTAAGGAGTGAAAAACAAAAACAACCCATAGAATGTAGGTGATTTTAATGGAAACTATACACTATCAAGTCAAACACCATTAGAGTAGAACAAAAGCTTAACTTCCATTTGTTATTCTATTCCACTTCCCTTTCCACTATCTTCTCTAGATTCTACAATATCTATTCTGCAAACTGAAGACATCGTATCACACTATATATCCAATTTATCATACATATCTAGAAACATTCATGGCAAATTATGCATTTCCATCACTCATCAGCATGTACGATCTCAGCAAATGACCAAAGAAGTTGTTTCACTGTTGTTCTTCCAGTTGGTAAATTCAAAAAAACCCAGCAATATTCCTATGAGAGCTCTACAGTACAATTTTTTTTTAAAAAAAAAATGCAGTCTTAAGTTACTTATGGAAAAGAAAATTGCAATCTTCAGTTGGAGATCAATTTGCGACCATGGGTCACTCACCTGGAGAAAATAGTATCCTGCAGTAGAAAAGATGAACTCAGAAGGTTGTATCTAACCTTCAAAAACTCAATCCACTTAGATTTCCACAATGAACTAACTTTTTCCCCTACTAGTGATGCTATTGCTATTTTAAAGTGAATTTCATTAATTTAGACTCACACCAATATCAAAATGAGAACAGATGTATGAAAAGATTACAACTCACGATAAAGTAGGAGAGTAGGACCTATTGATAACAATGATACTAGATTGGTCATGAGGCTATATATCAAACGTAGTCTTACTTGTGCTCTGCTCATTTACAAAACAAACACAAAAGTGACATTTAGAGCAATTCATTCTGTATGTAAAATACAAAATAAGCTTTGAAACAGCCTGAGCACAACTCAAGCCTAAGCTGCATAATCCGGGATTTCAAGACCTGATTAAAGTATCCTGATGCGATAAACAATCCTATGTACATTCATAACGTTCAACCTAAGAAACTCACTTAGTGTGATTATATATTATCATAACATATTTAAGATTCTCATAGTTTCCATTCCGCATCATTTAGCAGTCTCTAATAATGATGAAGACTATGACCTCTATTCGCATGTCAGCTTTTTTGCAACTTAGAATTTATCTCAAGATGACACTTGTAACCAAAAAAAAAAAGAAAACTTAATGAAAAATTAATTCGTGGCAAGAAGTAGAAGCAACTAATTAGGATGCAAATGACAAAGATGCTTACTTTGTCATACATCTGGCCTCAGTATACAGGAGAGCGTAATTTCTTGGTTGTGAGGCTCCAACCTCAAGGCAAACTCAACAAGTGAATATATACACAAGGTGTAAGGGCCCTAAGCAAACCGATACAATGACTTAGGCATGGAGAACAAACAGGTAATAAATAGCAGCATTAGATAGATAATAAACATCAATCCAAGCACTAAGGTTAATTTAACATCATTAGATAGATACTAAACATCAATCCAAATTTTTACTTATAAAAAAAAAATGAATATAGGATCATCCCACAAAATTTTCAGACTCCATGAATATTAGGAAGTACACATTATACAACTCGTATACTTTTTTTTTTTTGCATATATTATTAATGAAACGGTGTTTCCCATGCTTACAAATAAAAAAAATGTCTTTTTGTTGTTCTCTCTCTCCAAGTCTCTCTCTGTCTTTTTTTTTTAAAAAAAAAAAAAAATTTCTTCTTTTTTATTTTTTTTAATGAGTAAATACTTTCTTTCTTAACAACCAGAAACAAGCTGAAACACAAAACCAACCTCCAGATATTACAAACCAGTCTCAAAAGGAGAAACCACAACCAACAAAAACCAACCAAAAACATCTCAGGAAACAAGACGCAATTCAGCAGCAAAAGATCCAACAATTTACAGATATTTCAGAAAATAAAAAAACTCCTCTGAAACCTAAACTACCCTAGAAGTAGAGAGTTAAAAAAAAACAGGACCCAAAACAATTTGACTGATTCATACAAAAAAATAGAAACTGAGTTCTTTGCTTTAACAGAGTAATAACATCTGAGTACCCATTACAATTTTTTTTTTTTTTTTTTTCAAATTTGTTCCTAGAAATTTAGAAGAATTTATGGGTCCACGGCAGTTTTTTAATGGAACCAATCAGTTATGTAAGGAAAAAAATAGAAAGAGAAGAAGAGAGGAAGCACCCATTTTTTAATTTCTTCAAATCACAATTCATGGATACTATTTGAGTGATAGAGAGGCATTTAAGGTTTTCAAGGGTTTAGGAGAAACTCATACCGGAGAGAGGTATGTCAAAGAGAAAGCTACAGGAGAGCGTTAAGTGCGCCGGAGTGAGAGCTGGCAGAGAGAGAGAGGAGCGCCAGAAAGAGAGCTGCCGAAGAGAGAGAAACTTGCGTCGGAGAGAGAGAGAGAGAGAGATTGAGAGTGAGAGTGAGAGATTGATGAGCTGCTGGCATGGGAGGTCGTGGGATTTGGTGAAAAAATCACCTCCGAAAATTTGAGAACCCGCGCCAGTTTAATAGATGGCGGTAAACTATTTTGTGCAGCTCAATTAGTGGCGACTTGGAGTATTTTTTTAAAAAATAAAAAATAAATGAGAAAAAAAAAATAAAAAACCCTCCAAACTAAGAGCCATTTACAATATAGTCCTCCAATGTTCAAAAGGGACTAAAGTAGCCTGTCAAACTACCAAATTGTATCAAAAAGGCTACTTATTTTTTTATATTCCTATAATACCCCTATTCTTTTAACAAAGTAAAATCAAATGTACGGTTCTTTAGATATTTAAAAAAAAAAAAAAAAACAGTTTATTCCATGAAGTCAAATTTTGTACCTTTGATTTTACTTTAATAGGATATGAAGCAATTTGTAATTTAAGCAAACTACAGTGACTAATTATTTATTATTTATTCCAAAAAACATTTTCTTATTTTGTTTGTGTTTTTATTCGTCCATTGGTTTTCGTGTATTTTTAAAAAATTGTCATATCTTTGATTTTACTTTAATAAAACATGAAGCAATTTGTAATTTATGCCAACTATAATGACTAATTATTTACTATTTATTCCAAAAAACATTTTCTTTTTTTTGTTTGTGTTTTTATTCGTCCATTGGTTTTCTTGTATTTTAAAAAAATTGTCATATCTTTGATTTTACTTTAATAAAACATGAAGCAATTTGTAATTTATGCCAACTACAGTGACTAATTATTTACTATTTATTCTAAAAAACATTTTTTTTTTGTTTTTATTCGCCCATTGGTTTTCTTGTATTTTTTACAAATTGTTTCGTTTTTTTTCTTCAATTATTTTATTATTTATTTGTTAAAACAATAGGGGTATTATAGGAATATTAAAAATAAGTGGCATTTTTATACAATTTGGTAATTTTTAGTATCCTTTGAACATTGGGGGGTTATATTGCAAACGATTGGTACTTTGGGTGGCTTTTTTATATTTTTCCCAAAAAAAAGTATACTTCCAATTTTTTAATTTTTATTTATTTATTTTTAATTTTTCTCTTATAATATGTTTGTATTATTATAATATTAACTAAAAATTTCCGTTTAAGAAATTTTTATGATAAAGATCATTAAGTTGATATTTATCTTATAATTAATTATAAAATAATACAAAATCCAAAGATAATATAACATCAATATAACTAAGGCACTAAGATAATATAAAAAGCTAACAGTTTAATTGAATGTTCGATTGAACCTTCAATTGTATCTAGTTTGATCTATCAATTGATCATACCACAGTCAATCGAACTAATTCACTAGGATCGATCGGATGTTTGATCGAACATTTAATCCTATCACGATCAATCGACCTAATTCAGTAGGATCGATCGGACATTTGATTCTATCACAATCAATCGAACTAATTCATTATGATCGATCAGAAGTTTGATCGAACGATTGATCCTATCGCAATCAATCGAACTAATTCATTAGGATCAATCGGATGTTTGATTGATCATTTAATCATATCACGATCAATCGAACTAATTCATTATGATAGATCGGATATTTGATCGAACATTTGATCACATTCCGATCGATCAGACTAATATGTAATAGTATCGATCGGAATTGATTTTATCAGATGTTTGATTGAACCTTCAATCATGTCAAGTTTTATTGATTGTATCCCGATCAATTTAAGTAATGCACTAATATAATATAAAATGCTTAGAGTTCAATTCAATGTTCGATCGAACATTTAATTTGTTTGAATTTTGTTCGATAATTTGATCTTATCACGATCGATCAAATGAATGCACTAGGTAGGACCAATTGGATATCTGATCAAACATTCAATTTCAATTGTTTCAATCATTTGATCTTATCACGATCAATCCAACTAATTCATTATGATTTATCGGATATTCGATGAAACCTTCAATTTCAATTGTTTCAAGTTTGGTCGATCATTTGATCCTATCATGATCGATTGACCAAATGTACTATGATCAAACGGATGTTTGAACGAACCTTTAATTTCAATTGTTTCAAGTTTGATCGATCATTTGATCCTATCATGATCGATTGAACAAATATACTATGATCAAACGGATGTTTGAATGAACCTTTAATTTCAATTGTTTCAATTTTGATTGTCACTTGATCCTATCACGATTAATCAAACTAATTCACTAGGATCGATTAGACTAGATCGATACTACGATTTTATCACAATTGATTCGACTAATTAATGCACGGCGATTGATCGCACATTCGATCAATCTTTCAATGTGTCAAGTTCAATTGATTATTTGATCCTAACACGATATATGAGACTAATGCACTATGATCGATTGGACGATTGGTCGAACCTACAATCGTATAAAATTTGCTTGATCATTTGATCGTATCACTATCGAAATTGTTGTACATTATGCAATAAAAATTAAAATAATTAATTAATTAATTAAAAATTAAAAATTAAAAAAATTAAAAAAATATATATATTACATTCTGTTTCTACGATCGATCGCAACAGGTATGTGATCGAGCGCAGTAATGGAATTTTGGCTTTGAAGATTCTGTTATTGCGATCGAACGCACCTTGGGTGCACTCAAGCGCAGTAATCGAATTTTGGCTTTGAACATTCTGTTACTGCAATTTAACGCACCTTGGGTGCATTCGAGCGCATATCACCCACACCACGCACACCCTTGGCCGAATGCGATCGATCGCACCATGTGTGCGATCGAGCGCACTCGGACAGCACACCACGTGACTTATTTTAGGTCACTTTCCCCCACACCCCACAAATTTTTCTTCCCCTGCTCCATACACTTCTCCAAGAACCCACCTCTGGCACACCCTTACTCCCTCCACTCCTCCACCGTTTTTCACCACCTCTACCACATAGCCACCACGCGGTTCTGTTCTCCGGCAATCATGCCACCAACTTTTCACCACCTCTACTTTACACCCCGTTCCCCATTCCCATCAACACCCCAACGCCGATCACTTCCCCAACCTTTTTTTTTCTCATATTTCTGCAATTGTGGGTGTTCATCCACCCACATTGCTTTCTTGTGGTTGGATTTTGGTGTTTTTGCAGGGGGTTTTGAGCGGAGTTGCTTTGTTTTGCAATTTTAGCTATCTTTAGTGCACACCAGGTGTTCGACAAAAGTTCCCAATCAAGCTCATCATGCCAAGAACTCGAGCTTCGTCCTCTCGAGGGTCCGATACCCAAGCCATTTCTCCCCCACCCACTTTTGAGGAGCAGGAGCTGCTATTTGAGACCACCTTTGCCATTCGCGAAGACTTTCAAAATTTTGAGGCGACTCAATGGGTGGTCGCCGAGTTCAAGCGACGGGGGCTCAAGAAGCTTTTCAAGTTGATCACCCCCACTGCTTACAGAAAATTGGTGATCGAGTTTTATGCCCACCTGTCTCATGACTGCAACAGGCTGGCTGCCCTCTCTTCCAATGTGCAAGGCAAAGCTATTGACGTAACACGGGCCGACATTGCTGCTGCCCTTCAATGCAATGATAAGCACCCTCCAGAAGCCGCACAACTTGCTGAGCAACCGCCCAAATTCTACGTGGCGGAAATCATTGAGGACATGTGCGAAGGGCAATATGCCGATGCCCATCATAATGCCGGCAGCCGATCCAAGCTACCTCAACGGCTTTGGTTTGTGGACTCCGTATTACATCGTAATGTTTTTCCCTTGGGGCACAAAACTCAGAGGCGGGATTAATTTCTTCAAACACTCTATGCCTTCCATAAAGATGCTTGGTGCTCCATTCCCGACATAATTTGGAACCAAATTCACAAATTTTAGAATGGGGTGCACGTTGGAGGAACGGAGTCCACACATTCATGGGGGTTGCCTTTCCCATACTTAATCTCCTACATCCTCCGAAAGAAAGACATCAAGGGTACCGCAGCTGATGAGCCAGTCACTACTACTCACATATTTGGCATTCGCCAATGGAACAAGAGCTGCTCCCACATGCCCCGGGTACCTCCAGCACCAGCAGCTGGTGCGGAAGAGAATGAGGCTGAGCCGATGGCCGAAGATGAACCTTTAGTTGGGCCAGAGGCAGCTGAGGAGGAGGCCCCGACAATTTTTCGTGAAGCACGAAACCGCTCACTTAGTGAAGAAATAGCGGGCTTTCGGAGAGAGTTGGCTGGCCAAAGAAAGGAGGCTCGGGAAAATAAAGAATTGATGGACAAACGCCTAGGCGCCTTAGAAGAATTGATGCAGTCCATTCTCAGCCGGTTGCCACCACCATCTGCAGGAGCATCATCTTTTGGATAGCAGTGAGCAGGGACCACCGTCTAGCTGAAGACGTTAAACTTAACGCTCATGGGAGGCACCCTATAGTTTACCCTTTCTATTTTGTTTAGTATGTTTTAAGTCAATCTTTTTATTTGTCTTTAGTTTTGTTTCTTTTTACTTGCTTTTGTGTTTTCTTATGAGAATGACCCCGTATTTGCACCCGGCCAATTGTTGAATTGCAAGGTATCAATATATTTTCACTTAAAACTGAGAGGAATTATTTTACGGTTTAGATATTATTTTGTTATATTTAACGGTGTAAAATCTTTCCATAAGGTATCAATATATTCATCATATAAAATATATACACTATTAGATTTGTAAAATTTAATATGAATTATGAAATGGAAATTAATTCTTTAAATTAGTCCGAATGAAAACTTTATCCTCCAAATGAAACTCCTAACCAAATGGCAAATATATACAAATTAAAATCTTTCTTTAGGATGATGGAATTGAAATAGAAGAATTTTTCCTTTTTTTAAAAAAAATACACACACACACACACACACACATATATATATATATATATATATATATATATATATATATATATATTGAAACAACTGTACATATGGAATAAGTGAATGTATAAAATTTGATTTAGAGTACTATAAAATGAATCCTAATTTAACCGGTCACTTTGTTCAAGAAAAGCCATCAAAGAAGATTATTGGGAATAGTTATTAATCCAAAGACTTCAGTGTAGCGTGAATGAAAATGCAGGTTAACACTTTCAACTTCTTCGCCATATTTAATTTCCTCCATCATATATATATATATATATATATATATACGCAAAAGTCAATAACCAAAAAAAGATGATCAAAATAAAGGAGATTTGCTCAAATACAAAAAATATCTTGTAATTAAAGGTAGTTAACGTCAATATTCATCAACATTGTAATGATGTCAATGACGGGAAAATATTTGAAGTCCCCAGTTTTCCAATTTCAAACTAAATTATTATATACGAAGACTACTCTGAGTTTCATTTTCGTCGAGATAAGTAGTACGTCTATTACAAACAAATTGTTGTTTAAGAAAAGTTATCTGATACCATAATAATAAATTATTAATTATTATGAAAGTTTAAACTAATAAAAAAAAGTATTGATTTTGGAGCTTAATCATTATTTTTTAACCAAACATAGCGAATCTAACCACGCAAAAACCACTTAATTTATACAAATTCCAGCAATTTTTTCTGAAGGCAAGCCAAACTCCATTTTTAAAAAAAAAAAAAAAAAAAAAAAAAAAAAAAAAATTTGTACCTCATCTTTAGCGCCCACTAAAGTCGACGCTAATAATGGGTCTTCAGCGTCCACTTTTAGTGGATGCTATTGGGCATCAATTTTATTTATTTATTTATTTTTTTTTTAATTTTTTAAAATTTTTCTACCTTATCTTTAGGGTCCATTAAAGTGGACCCTAATACTTAAGTATTAGCGTCAACTTTCAAAGTGGACGCTAATAATGGATTTTCAGCGTCCACTAAAAGTGGACGCTATTGTGCACCAATTTTTTTTTCTGTTCTTTTTTTCTTATTTTTTTACCTAATCTTTAGTGTCCACTAAAGTGGACCATAATACTTAAGTATTAGCATCCACTTTCAAAGTGGACACTTATAATGGGTCTTCAGCGTCAACTTTTAGTGGACGCTATTGGGCATCAATTTTATTTTATTTTATTTTTATTTTTCTACCTAATCTTTAAGGCCGACTAAAGTAGCCCCTAATACTAGTATTAGTGTCCACTTTGAAAGTGGACGCTAATAATGAGTCTTTAGCGTCCACTTTTAGTAGACGCTATTGGGCATCATTTTTTTTTTTTTTTTACCTAATCTTTAGGGTCCACTTTAGTGGACCCTAAAACTTAAGTATTTGAAAGTGGACGCTATTAATTGGTCTTCAGCGTCCACTTTTAGTGGACGCTATTGGGCATCAATTTTATTTTATTTTATTTTTTTTTTATTTTTCTACCTAATCTTTAGGGTCCACTAAAGTGAACCCTAATACTTAAGTATTAGCCTCCACTTTGAAAGTGGACGCTAATAATAGTTCTTCAGCGTCCACTTTTAGTGGACGCTATTGGGCATCAATTTTATTTTATTTTATTTATTTTTTATTTTTCTACCTAATCTTAGGGTCCACTAAAGTGAACCCTAATACTTAAGTATTAGCGTCCACTTTGAAAGTGAACGCTAATAATGGGTCTTCAGTGTCCACTTTTAGTGGACGCTATTGGGCATCGATTTTATTTTTTTTATTTTTCTACCTAATATTTGGGGTCCAGTAAAGTGGACCTTAATACTTAAGTATTAGAAAGTGGACGCTAATAATGGATCTTCAGCATCCACTTTTAGTGGACGCTATTGGAAATCAATTTTATTTATTTATTTATTTTTCTACCTCATCTTTAGGGTTAATAATGGGTCTTCAGCGTCCACTTTTAGTGGACGCTATTGGGGCATCAATTTTATTTTATTTTATTATTTTTAGTATTTTTCTACCTAATCTTTAGCGTCCACTAAAGTGGAACCCTAATACTTAAGTATTAGAGTCCACTTTGAATGTGGATGCTAATAATGCGTCTTCAGCGTCCACTTTGGGCATCATTTTTTTTTTTTTTCTACCTAATCTTTAGCGTCCACTCTCATAGTGGACGCTATTGAGCTTTTATTTGATTTTTTTTTTTTGGCCAGCTTTTAGCGTCCACTTAAGTGGACGTTATTGATCGACTATCAGCGTCGACAATTGTCGATGATAGAAGTTTTTTTTTGGCCGCTTATATTTTTTCCGCCTCTTGAATAATTCCCGCGTGTATATTAGGGTCGAGTTATTAGTAGACGCTAATATTCATCTTTTCGGTCGGCTATTAGTGTCCACTTCGTTGTGGACGCTAATACTTAACTATTAGGGGCGGCTTTCAGAAGTCGCCCCTAATAGTTGAGTATTAGGGGCGACTTTATAGTCGCCCTTAATAAGTCGCCCCTGATGAGTAAATTTCTTGTAGTGAGGGTGATAATAGCGTCGACCAAAAAATATAACCCTGTTGACCTATTATTATTAGTGTCAACAATTCATGAATTAATATCAACGTTGATGTTTTTTAATTTTAATTTAAATATAACATCAGGGATGACATACTAGTTAATGCTGATATTTTATTATTAGCGTCAACTTTTGTCGCTGCTAATAGTAGAAAGGTCGTCCTTAATAGGTTTTAGGGTTTGCCTTGCACGGGAAAAATTCGCACTAGGTTATTATTAGGGACTTATCAGCCTCGACATTTTGATCAACGGTTATTTTTCTCTTTGGTGTCGACTCTAATAAACGCTTATTAGCAGCGACTTTTCACACAAATGACTAAACTTCCCGTCATCTTTATCCCTTGTTTACCCCTACGTACACTTTTTTGTTTTTTGTGAATTCCCTTTTACACTAAATGTTACATGACATAGATCAGGGGTTGCTGGATATTGATGGATGGTTGTGGTGCCCCCATATGCTGTGATCACAATTGATGGATCATGGAAATTACATCTCTCAACACGCTTTTTCACGTTGCACTGCTGACTCGTGCATCTGTAAATAACTTTTCTGAATTTCCAAGCAATTGAAAAGAATTGTGAAATTATACTTAAATAATTAAAGTTTCTCTATCTATAATGTTTCATTATATGAAAGTTTGTCCCAAGATTAATCTACAAATGCTTAAAACCCTTGAATGTGGAACATTTTTCAGACTGTAAATTCAATGGCGATTTATTAAATTTTTGAAATAAAGTATTTTTTATGTTTTTTTTCAATAATTTTTTAGTGTCTATGCACGAGAAAGTATAAATGCTTGCTTGGTTGCAAATTGGCACTACAAAAAATCAATTTTTTGCTGACTTAAATTTTCTGACGTGTCAGGTGGTTTGACACTTCAGAAAATCCTCCTGACGGGGTAGTTTTGACGTATTTCAGACGTTAAAATTATAGGTGTCAGAAATGGAAAATTTTTGACGTGTTAGATTTAACACATCAGACTTTTCTGACATGTCAGATGTAACATGTTAGAATTTTCTGACGTGTCAAAATTGGCACGTCAGTAATTTAAAAATTATTAAAAAAAATAATTTTTCTTTTTAAAAATTTTTTATGGATTTTTTTTTTCAATTAAAAAATTTATTAATTTAAATTATTTTTCAATTAAAATAATATATATATTTTTTTAATTCTGGAATACAATCGTCTCCCCCAGCTCTCTCTCTGATCTCTTTCCTCCATTTTCACTCTCTCTCTCTCTCTCTCTCTCTCTTCTTTCCTCCATTTTCACTCTAATAGTATAGGTAGGTGGAATAGTAAAATGAGGGTAGAATTGTAAATTGAAGGTAGAATAGTATTTGGTTTTTCCTATAAATAGAGCTATTCCCCTTCACAAATTTCACAACTCCCCTCCCATCTCTTACACATATTCTTCTTTCTTCCGCTTTCTACTCGGTCTTTCTTCTTTCTGAGAGTGTTTACTTAGAGCAGAGAGAGAAAGGGCGAGACAAAGTGTTGCAAGAAAGAAAAAACACGAGAGATAACGGACTTGAGAAATTAGTTTCAAAAGATATACTAGTGGTGTTAGTCAAATTGGAGCAACTAGATTCTTTCAAACCACTTTTAGCTTCAGTCTAGAGGTAAATAAATTCACACTCCTTCTAAAATTACTTCATGTCATGCTATTTATTCATTCTTGTATCAAACTGTAAATGATTATTTTATTTACCTGTCATGGAGATATGTTGCATGCATGAAGGATTTCTAAAAGAATTATTTAAAAAGTTTCTATTTCTTTAAACGCTTTCTAAGTACAACAAGTTTATATTTGGAAAAGTTTCCATTTTTTAGAAAAGAAAGTTGAGAAATGATGATGATTATAAGAAAGAAGAATAATGATAAACCTTTCTACATGTTGCCCTAAGATGTATCAAAAGAAGTACAAAGAAAAGTACAAGAAATGAGTTAAATGTTTATGAAATGAGGGCACATGTATGGAGGAGAGTATTTTTGGCCCCAAGATAAGTAAGGATGAGAAGAGTTCAGTACCGATACTCAGATGGAGGCGAAACCACTAAAGGAGGCTATGCAAGAAGGTGGTATTCCATTAACATGACCGTTGAGTGCACCAAGAAAGAGTTAAGTGACGGTCGGGCATGGCTGAGGCCACAGTTCAGTGCCATGGTCACAAGGACCCGCAACTCTCGTACACAGAGGTAACAATGTACATGAGCCCTAATATGAGAAAATGATAATATAATTTCAACAATGATTTACAATGATGATTTAAAATGATGCATTATGATGATGATTTATAAAGATGATTTATGACGATGATTTATTATTAGATGTAATAGTATGTATATGCTACGGGAGATGTAACCGTACATATATGTATTATTATGGCTGGATGCATATTTATTTGTGAAAACGATTTTCAAAACTGAGAACAAGGAGTAAAATTATTTATGGTTGTGGATTTTACTTGCTGGGCCCTTTGGGCTCATTCAGTTTTATTTCTTGTTTTCAGGTAGAAAGGGCGCTGGAATAGGAGGCCGGAATGGGGGCGGGAATAATTATTAATTTTCAAAGTCTTTTCATATCAGTTATTGTAATAATATGATATTCCGCAACTAAAGTTTAATGTTTTCTAATTTTGCTTGTAATAAAATCTCTTGAAGAATGTTTTATACATTTATCGAATCCTTTAAAATTAAGTACTCTAATAGACCTTATAGATCTTTGCAAAAACTTTTGTTGTAAAAGAAGAAAAATGGCAAACTCAGCTTTAACGGGCTGGGGATGTTACACCTTACAACACAATGGAACCCTTAGCCACAATATAAACTCAGCCACCAAGGCTTACAATAGAAAACCATAATACAAATCACATGCACTCAGTGTTTTCCTCACAATAGCTCCCTCACAAGACTCACTCTCAATGCAGCTTCTAGACTCTTCAATAAGAGTACCGGCAGCCCTTTTATAGCCATCAGGAGGGAGAGCTTTGCTGCGATGGGCTACTACCTGGCTCCAGCCCATTGTCTAGTGCAACATGGTAACTTCCAGCAAGCAACCTCCCACCTAGACCATGCTCCATGGTCCATTTGAATTCAGCCAACGCCCTTGCTTAGCTTGCTGCCATAAGGCAGCCCTTGCAGGCTCTCCTGCAAGCATCCAACTGCTTCATTAAGGCCCAACAAGCTTCCTATCACTTGTCCAAGTCCTGAAGGCATGGCAAGGCACCATTCTGCCCACTGTAGCAGGCAATCATTAGCTAGGGGGCTTGGCCAGCGCCCCACACATAGCCACTGCCACAATCAAGGTCCTTCTAGCTTCCCGACTCCATGCAAGGGCATGCAAAGCAATCATGGAACTCTGGCACAGCAGGTCCTCTTCAACAAGGCAAAGGCACCATGTGGCTAGTGCAGCAAGCCACAGCATGTCCATCCAGCAACAAGCTTCCAACAGGATCTATGCCCAGCGCAATCAGCAACCATGCTACCAAGGCCAAGCACTTTGACAGTGCATGGGCCAATGTCCAGCCAAACAACCAGCACGGCTAAAACAAGTCCACCATTCATCTTAGCCCAAAGCATGCCTCCCTCATGCCAGGGCATGGAGGTCAGCAAGGGTGTTTGGCAAACCCATGCAACCACCATAACAGCCATGTCACGGTTGTGACACTTTATGCTAGCACCGTGTGTTTTGTTACTGTGACAAATGATACTTTGTCATTTGTATGTGCAATTGTTTTTCTGTAATTGCGGATCTTGATTCTGTTTGTTAGAGTCTATTTGAGTTTGTGTTTGAGAAGTTTAAAAGTACATTTAATGTTAGAATAAATCTTTTAAGGTGTCACACATATCACATATATTATATGTATACAGCATATAATATTAATAGAGTTTTTATTAAACTAAAACTCTTGGGTAATTAATATACAGATAACTACTAAATGTGAAAGGTTATGTCATTTCACTAAAAGTTGTCTTCCTTAATGGAAGGAAGCAACGTAAGTTTAATTGGATAAGGGTCTTGGCCTATAAATATGTCTGTGATTCTTCATCAGTCACAACTTTAACGTGAGAAACAGATAGGCCAAAAACCGTTATCTATCACTCTCCAAACAAATTGTGAGGGTTTAGGATTGCAAATGTAAATATGATTGGTTTTAGGATTGTGAATTCAACAAACATTTAAGTCTGGATAATTCAATTCAAGTGCTTAAACAACCATGGCCAGATGTTAGTATTTTTATTTGATGTTTATATGATAATATTCTTCCAAATTCTTACAGTTAATACTTAAAAAGTCTGTTCGAAAAAAAAGTAAAAAAATTGAAAGTGCTTTAAGGGTCCAAAAAGCCTAAAAATTACCAAAACGCGTTTTTAACAAAAACTTTAAAATGAAGCTTTTGCCAAAAAAAATGTTTTTTTTTTAAAGAAAATTATTGTGTTTTGAATGATGATTTTATTTTTGAGAGAACTTCATTTAAACTTTTAAAACTATCACGTGTTTTGAAATTACTCTCTTGAAGCTTAAAAACTCCTCTTCTTCTTTTTTTTTTTTTTTTTTTTTGCAATGTTTTCCTCTTTTAGAATTTTCCGTTAAATATTTTCAAAAATGATCAAAATATCCATATTTTTTAACAAAAAATTGCAAAGATTCATGCGTTGGTCTTGATTTAACGAAATTTGTAAAAATACCTACACCTAAATTTTTACATTTTTTAATTTTTTATTAAAAAAAAAATGAGTATTTCAATATTTGTTTTAATGTGGACAAATTTAAATATTTGTTTGACATCTATGTGATTAGAAAGAAATGTACCGATGATTCATTATTCTTTTAGCTATAAAAATGTATTTTTAACTTGTTTTACAAATTTTATTGAGGTGAACACCCACGTGTTTGAGTTTTATATTATATACGAGACACATAAATTGACATCCAATGTAATAAAAGAGCGTATACTGCAATTTTAGACACTTTATTTTTATATTTTTGTTTCTTTTTGTACTAATGCCTATATGTTACCTTACTATTGATATTTGCGAGCGTGCGCGCGCACGCGCACACACATATATATATATATATATTTCGTGTGATATGCATATTGTGTTAACAAATATTTTATTTCTCTTTTGAATTGTGTTTATCATATTTTTATATAGTATATATACATTTTATTATTTTAGTTTTCCCCCCCTAAAGATGAATTCCTAGCTTCATTAATCATTATTCTTTGTCTTAGTTGACCTGGTACCTTTGATTAGGGTGTAATTAGAATTTTATGTGAAAAAAAAAAAAAAAAAAAAGACTTTGGGGGTAAAAATGTAATTTGGTGGGTATATCTCATTTAAAAAAAAAAAAAAAAACTAATAATTTAAAGGAATTTTTAAAATTTTAGAGGAGCAGTAGCCCCCCAAGCATATATGTAGTTTCACCCTTGACCTTGATGGTAGCATACAGTTTTGCATATACTGATATGCTACAATAAAAATAACTTGTAGTAACAAGTTTTTTTTTTTTTTTTAAAGCAAAAGGAAATTTTTGTTGCTAATTATTAGAAAGATTCTTAAGAGAAACACTCTGCATATGTAAGAGAAAGCAGTCACTCCAAGTAGCTATATTTTGAACACCCTACTACTCTTGTATTCTCGCTCTCTCTAAATTCTTTGCTGACTCAAGCATCAGAGTCATCATTCGACAGCACTTTCGGCAAGTCTCTGAGCTCACCTCCATCCTCTCTTGAAGGTATTCTTGGTATGAAATCGGTCTTACTATCAACTGCATCATCGATCTATTTTGAGTTTCTTTGATAAAATATAATTACCATTCAATACTGAGAGTTTGAATCATAAAGAACCAAAAAAAAAAAAAAAACTTGATAGCTTGGGTTAAAAATTTACCAGTCCTGTATTTATTGTCTAAACAATTATATAATCTAGATTGTCCTTACATTTGCAATAAATTTGAGAGTCGAAAATTGTTAACCTTTGTTGACATGTTTTCTGCTGCTTGTAGCTTACCATGTCTGTTACTCTATGAATCTATGGTAAAAGAATGTAGAAATAAGACACTGTAAACATTTTCTCTCCTGGCTCTTCATCCATTCTTTCATTTTTTTAAATTATAATTAGATCTGTGGGACCATATGAGTCCTACACATGAACCCTATAAATTCAATGATAAATTTTTTTCCCCTAATGTAAGGGCACGATATGCACACAAAAACTGCACTTGTAAACTTGCTCAAAGAAAAAAAAAAACTGCTCATGTAAAATTCATATTGACATGTGTTAGAAGATTGTTATGATAATTACCTGATGCATATAACATGGAATAAAAATACTTTATCATACTCAAATGGTCTAATAATAAATTTAAGGGAGTTTATTTACTTTTCAATGAGAAGAAAAGAAGAGGTAAAATATCCATGTTAGCCATAAATTGTTTCATGATAATGGAATTATTAAAGTGGTAAAGAACTTTTGTATTCCCAGCTATTTTCTTTTGATTTTCCTTAAATTTTGGGAAACAAGACTATATTTTTGCTTTCCTATACAAATACACTCCACAATAGCTTCCTTTGTCTTCCCCTATATCAATTAAATGTTCTTTCTTTACAAAATATAAGTTCTTAATTACTCTCAACCTTTTTACAAAATTCCTATACAATCTCTAATAAAAGGTAAAGAGATGAGAGATGAGAGAGGAGAGATAAATAATTTATATTAAAATAATGCATAAGAAAGCTATAAAGAAGTTCTTTTGGTTCCATATACATTTAGGTAGAATTGCAGGCTATTTGCAGCATTCCCAATGCTCAGGAACCGATAAGGTATCTCCTGTGGGTGATTTTTTGCGAATTTTTTATTATTTTTAAAATTTTAAAATTTTAAAATTTTAATTTTAATTTTTTTCCTATATATAGGGGATGGAATGAATTATAGGGAAGCCGTTGAAAATGCTCAAGCTCATCCGATACAATAGACTCACTCTTTATCAAAAACACCACCTTTATCCTTTTACCAAAAGCATTTAGAAGAATTTGAAGACCCTTTATGCTCAATATTTCTATTGGGTGTTTTGTCAGCTGTCAACTTTCCTATAAGATAAGAATAATGAAAAATTTGGTGTCCTGAATTCAGCATAAAACCCAGTGCTTTGGAATATTTTGGTTCGTCCTCTATCATGATGTAGCCAAATTTCTATAAATTAAAAACAAGGAAAAAAAGTGCCTTTTGACCTACAAAGACAGCAATGTGTGATTGCTTTCAATGTGTGATTGCTCTAAACAAAAACAAGCATCCATCAAAGAGGCAAAGCAGTCCTCTTATCCTTGTGCAACGTTCTAATCAAAGTAGTAACCTGCTCAATCTGTTCTTGGCTCGAACATGCTGAGAGGAGTACTTTAGCAGTTCCACTGTCTGGATAACAACCAGCATCAATCATTTCTTCAAAAATTTCAAAGCACCTTTTGTATAGTTTCTTCCTAGAATATGCTCCAAGCCGAGAAGTCCAAGTCACCACATCAGGTTTTAAACTCTTGGTGGGAAGTGACTGAAAGAGCTCTTCCATTCTCTCCAAAAATCCTGCCCGTCCATATATGTTTATCAAGATGTTATATGTACTGATATCGGCTACATATGGTCCTTCATCTATCCTGCTTAAGACTTCCTCCATCTTTTCAAACTGGCCTAATCTGCCATACAGGTTCAGCATGCTGTTAAGAACAAAAGTGTCGGGTTCAAGCCCGGATTTATGCATTTGTTTCACAATATCTTCACATTTAGCTACGTTGCGGGTTCTGGAGTAGGCAGATAGAAGTAGCATGTGGGATTTCATAGTTGGAGTTATCCCCAATTGTATCATCTCTTCAAACACAGCTTGTGCATCTAAACACAGAAAGAAGAGTTACATAAATAGGGACAACTAGATCGATGGAAGGATGAGAATGCTAATGCATACATAGAGTAGATTTTGGTCAAAATGGGTGAAGCTACTATTGAAGCATTGCCTGGTTTTAACTTCATCTTTTAGTATGTGCTGTTCTTAGATATTATTAGTTCAAATCTGGCAATTTGAATAAACAAGAAAGTAAAAATTTTTGAGACTATATAATACATGGCTGGAATGGTAGGTAAGTTTGATAAGTGGTAAAACAGAATGCCTTGAAAGTTTGGGTGCTAGCAATCTTGATAGATGAAACTTCTATTTTATTTCTTTTCTTTTGTTAGTCATATGAGGCTTTTAGGGGCTATGGGCTACACAATTAGTGGTTGTGCTATCTAATCCCTCAACCCCCCCAGTTAGAACCTGTGGTGTTCCATTCCTTTCAAATGAAATGATTCAATTTCTTCCAGGAATAATCAGGTTTCAATGTTTTGGGGTTTGGATTTGGTTAGATTCAAAGAACAAGGCCTCCTTACAACATATTTGGGCTAAAAACTTCTCATATTATTTCGAAAGTCAACTATGAATTTATATAGGTTTCTGGTTAAAGTCCATCTAACAGAATGGAAATAACTACTAGCAGAAATTCTAATGACCCAATCTAATTGGGCTAAATGCATTAACTTCCTAACAAATTAGGCCATTGCAACTAACCCATAAACCCGATTCTAATACCAATGAGTTGGATGCCAGGTTGGTGTGCCCTTATTATGCCGCATGTGCTAGCCAGACTAATTCCACACGCTTATTTTTGAATTAGCGAAGAAAGTGAGGCTTTTATAATAAAAAAAATGTCCCATGACAATGGAATCAATTCATCTGTACTTCATAGTTTTAAGGCACACATTCCTCTAGAAAATAAGCAACAAAAGGTGAATAAATTAAGGGAAAAAAAGTAAAAACACCAGAACAAATGATTATGGTAAATTTATTTTCACGCCTCTGAAATCTACTGCATTTTCCTACATATGATTGTCCAAATACTTGTATAACTTCTTAATAAGTGTGAATTGACATTTAACAATAGTAGTTGGATAAACCTAGAACAAAACGTTTTACGTTCTTTCAGTTTCAGACATTTTGAGAAGGAAAATTTCTTATACTAATGTTATATTAACTTTAAAAATCAAAGGATTTCGTTTCATCTAGATATCTCTCCATCCCTAAATTATAGACCAAAAAGAAAGATCAGATTAGATTATAACACTTAAATCTTAAGAAGTTGTTAAGATAGATGGCATAGATTCTGGCCACAAACATGCAAATTAACATACACCAGTTATCTGTGAAACTAAAAATGATGATAAATTTTAATAGAAGTATTTACCCTCGTGAAGACCAGCTCTCCCATATGCATCTACCATGATATTAAATGAAGCTCTATCTGGTTCACACCCCATGTGCTGCATGAGTGAAAAAATTTCTGCAGCCCCATAAGGAAAACCTGCACGACTGGTAGGATAAGAAAGTTAAAAAATAAAAATTGTGCGCATCTTGAACTGATCCAAAGGAAAATTTACTGTAAGTGGCACCTAGTACCAATTTATGATTGTCCATTCTAAGCAATATATGGGTTGAGCACTTTAGTTTATAACCCTCTTTTCTTCCATGCCTAGAATTGGTCAAATAGATACATGCCCTTTTAAGGAAAAGGGCTTCATCTGTGATCTTCAAGAGAAATGATAACAGATTCTTAAGTCGTTCTTCGTTTTTCATTAGATGCCAGACAGTCTAGAACATTAATTCCCAACTATAGTATTTACAAGATTGGTGGGCCATTAAGATACCCCAAAGAAATTATATAGTCAATGAAGTTTTTATATTCTACATACCATATAAATTAGTCAGTTGCTTTTCATTAATAAGCACTTAGAAAAAAGTCATTGTAAAGTTCTCTTTTTATTTTTATTTTAAACTTTAAGTCAAATGATTTAAATACATGACCTGGAGAAGAATTATCCCGTGAGAACCTCACTAACTAATTAATGATTTTGGCAGTTTGGCTAATGATTCCCTTACTATTCTTCCAATTTGATCTGGTCTCCCTTGGTCACATCTCGAATAAAATGGTGCTACTCACTCATAATGAAGGCTACTTTGGTCCTAATCAACTATTGCATCAATCTCTCACATATCATATTCTTAATCTGCATTTCCTGTATTGGGAAAATAGTATCATAGTCAATGCTTCAATCATCATAACTGTTACAGTAAAAACACTACCAATAGTTATACCAATCTGGGCATGCCTGGTATGCCATCCATCCGTGAACAGCTATTGTTCTCGACTACCCATATATGCACCTAGACTATTGGAAAAAAATCGCCAAGTGCCTCATACCCCTCAACTCCAGTCTTCTCTCCTAAAGGACCTACTTGATATTCAGTGCAGTGTCAGATATTATGTAACCATTTCTATTACAGCAGCACTATAAGCTATGGAGAGCCAGTGGTTTCCAAACTCTAGTCGCTTTATCTTACATGATTGTTGATCTTCAAGATGCTACCCACACTCCAGCTTATATCTAGTTTTTACTTTCATATTTATATGACTTCTATCAATGTCCAACACTTCAAAAAAAAAAAAAAAAAATGTAATCATATTTTCCACATTTGATTTGACTTCTGACTACCATTCTTATGTTGAGTTCTTCCCATGGGGCTTCATCAGCAAGGTTTTCAAACTGGGAGTCTCCTCAAAGCTTATTTTTATTCACAACCTTTCATGAGTTACTCCACAATAGTGGAGCACTCTTCTCAAAATGCATGCATTCCTATCACACTTTGACATTTGAAATCAGGGATTAGCCTCCTAGGTCCACCTTCATTAGATTTACAAGTAAAGCAATGAAAAGTCAAGTTTTTACTGAAATCTTGGATATCATTCAAGGACTCATTTTACATGGCCAAAAAAAGGAGGAAAAAAAAAACAGATTTCCTTTTCTGCTTCTCACTGTACAGCCTGGAACAACCATTTTACCTTTCCTATGTTTCCTGACCTCAGTCCATTCGCCCTCATATTTAATAAACTTCCATCAAATTACTTCCGTACACAGCATGCCTCTAAACCTTCTATAATCTGAAAGTGTGGGGCCCCCAAGTGACTTTATTAGTCATCATCCAGCAGTATGTTTGTCAGTGACTTCAGTAGGTGCAAATATTTGTATTATCAAGTGTCCTTAGAAGTTTATGTTATTGGGGATTGACCAACAATATATATCAAGTACAATTCAAACTAAGAATTCCCCTTGTGCAACCTTATCTGAGATCTTCAACAAATTGGGACCTTACAAATGCAGAACATAAAACTAACCAAAAATAGGACTGCAGGATTTGAACCGAAGACCTCAGAGGCAAACAGGCTTTTGATAAGTTATACCAACTAGGAGAACCAATTTCTGAATTGTTTAAAAGAATATGAAGTGGACCTAACATATATATCAAACTTAGCACACTTTTTCCCTTTAAATCCAAATTTGATGCATTAATATATGCAGTGCTGTCTCTGCATGATCAGTTACTTGACACCACTAATAAATAATTATGATCACCTCTGGGATCAAAAGTCATAGTGATAACACCATTTTTACATCAGTAAGTGCTCTCTAATGCTATAATGGCAGAGATTAAAAATCCAACCAAAACAAACAATTCTTTGATCCCAGCTACTACTCTTCCGGAAACCCCAAACCAATTGATTGCTATATTTGGTCAAGAATAAGAGATTCACAAAAGAGAGGCACGGTATTTCTATACATCTAGCTCTCACAATCCATTGATAGATATAGGAACAAAGACAATATTCTAGAATATGGACACCTTACCATAGGACAACTCCTAGGACACCTCACCATCTTCTATAATAGGGACATCTCATCCATCTTCTATAATAGGGACATCTCAAGCTTGAGCATATATATCATTTAAGCTTAGATTGAAACAAATGAACTCTAATTGATGACGACATAAACTTTTTAAACAAGTTGGTCTTCAGGCAAAAACACTACAAAACAGCCTAAAACGAAATGATCTAGCCAGAACACCAATGAACCATCCAAAAAGGAACTGAACTGGCCAAAAAATGTCAGAACCGGCCACATCAATATTGAACCAGCCGAAAATACAACAAAACAGGCTGAAATTGCACTGTACCTACCGAAATTCTGTCTGAAGCGTGGAATAGAACCAGCTGAAACTGGCCAGAAGTTCGCTGGAAAACTATGAAGCCAGCCGGAATCTCATTAGAAATACCAATACCGGCCAAGACTTGCTGGAATTTCGTTAGATAACACAGACACTGACTCAAGTTCGTCAGAGAACACATAATTCGGCTGAAACATACTAAAAAACACCAACATTGGCCAAACCTCGCTGGAAAACACAAAATCTGGCGGAAACATGCCGGAATACTCCATCACTGGCCACAACTTTCCAAAAATCTCCAACACCGGTTGAAACTTGGGCTTTGTTGTCTCATGGGTTTTAGGGTGGTGGGCTTGATGGGTTGGTTAGGTTGAGGGTGTTTTTGTTGTTGCTTGGGTTTTGGGCTTGTGGGAGCTTCCTGTGTATACGGCCTGGGTACTTAGGAGCATCTTTCCCTTTTTCAATAAAGTTTTCATTAGTTATTAAAAAAAAAAAATAAAAAAAAAAGAATCTTTGGAATTAGCCAAAACTTGTAAGAGAGCACAAAAACTGGAAAACAGAAAACCAGCTGAGGGTTACCAGAAGCAAGGATACCAACTGGGTCGACTCAGATTTAGATCGATTCGGTTTGGATATGGGCCTAGGCTTTTTTTAAAAACTCCATTGATTGGCTTGGGCTTGACTCGAGTGAAAGAAAGTTTGGATCGGGTTGGCCCCGAACTGTGCTTTGACTCGGCCCAAGAATAAAAGTGAAATATGGTTATTCTAGGATAAAAGATTAAACTGAACATAGATTATTCTTATCCCAGACAGGGATAACATACACCTCTAACCAAACACAAGTTGTCTTCCCACTACAAAAACAATTACAGACACCATTAGTACTACAATCAACCACAAAAACTACCAAACCTAAAGCAAAACACAATTACAACAACTACCGACCACCACAAACCCCTGATGGCTACCACCATCGAAGAAACAACTGGAAACCTCTAAAGACATGGCTGACAACCACTACAACACATAAATGACCAATGAGAAACAATTGAATACCACTGCAACGAGGGACAATTTTTTTCACCCACCACACACAGCCACTGACCGCCTTAACGATTGACGATGACCACCACATTGATGAGGTTGATGGCGGCATCTCAATTGTTACAATAATGACACCATCGATGACCTCCACATTGTTGCAAACAAGGAAAAAGGAAACAAAGGAAAGGGCAAAGCCTGAGGGACTAGACTCTTTTTTTAATTCCTATGTTCAGATACACTATAAAAAATAAGAGATTCACAAAAGAGAGGCGCAATATCTCTATATATCTGGCCCTCACAATCTATTGATATAGGAATAACTACAATATTCTAGATTATAGACACCTCACCATAAGACAATTCATAAGGACACATACCACCTTCTAGAATAGGTAGGGTTGGGCACTGGCTGCAAAGAAGTAAGAAAATACCTCTTTTGGCTTTTGCCTCTAGAGTTGAAAAACTTTCAATGCCACCTACAATGGAGATGCTTTTCGAGTTGACTTAGACTCCGAAATGTTAGTTTGAATAGTCAAAAAAGTTCTTCATTGGACGAAGATCTCTTCATCTTTGACGAAGATGAAAGACTTTTTCATCTTTGATAGAGAATCGAAGATGGTGAGATGAAGAGAAAACGAATTACAGAAACTTAAAAATTATGTGATGGAGATCAATGTTTGGGAAGATTTGAGAGACAAAGAAAGAGATTAGAGACTAAGAGTCCATTTGGCCCTGCGATTTCAGTGGCTAAAAGTGTGTTTTTAAACAAAATCGTAAAAAATGTCTCATTTGGAAGTGCATTATGAAAAAATGCGGTTTGAAAACATGAAAAAATCTACATTTTCAAATTACAAAGGAGTAAGATTTAAAAAACACATGATTTTTAGGACCAAACTGCAACTTTAAAGGTCCAACTGTGATTTTAAAGGTCAAATCACGAGTTTACCAAATACTTAACTGCATTTTTAAAAATCATGTGCAATTTTTTAAATTGCATGTTTTGAAGCTGTAAATCCAAACTGACCATAAGAAATAGAAAGGTGAATGGACAACCGGTTAGGGTTTTAAGAAAGAGCGGTTATTTATAATTCTTTCAAAACATTGCCGTTTTGGATTTAGGAAAAGTCTAATTAACTTATAATCAAAATGGCGCCATTATGTAATTATGTATTTTTAAAAATAAATTCAGGTTGGGTTGAAAATTGTTAGAAAGACTATTGGGCTTCCGAATTCTGCTCTAACTTTTGTCAAAGTCAAAAATGCTTTCAACTTTTGACCCATCCCTTGCCAAAAGTCGACCAAGCTGGTTGGAATTAGATTGGCCTAGATTGGAAGTCAAGTAGACAGTTTTTTTACGCACCCCTAAGAAGAGGGACACCTCATCCATATTCTACAATAGGGACAACTCATCACTTTTAACCATTTGGATGTCTTTAAAAGTATATTTATCAAATTAATAAAATCAGTTATACTAAAATAATTGAACTATCACATATTTGTGGAACATCAAGTGTTAAAGATATACCTGTAAGCTTCCATGAGGGCATTATAAGCATACACATCTGGCTCATGCCCAGCTTCTTGCAGTTGCTCAAATACTTCTTCTGCTTTCTCACAAAGTCCCTCCCTCGCAAATGCATTCACCAATGCAGTATATGTGCAGATATTAGGTTTACACTTTTGACTTCTCATTTCATCAAACACCTTCAAGGCCATATAAGATTTACTTGCCTGCATAAACCTCATTTTGAGGTTGAAAAAAATATTTACAAAAAAATAAATTAGGGAAGAATTGAAAGTACATTATTTCAATTGGAGATTGTCTTTATATGATTTCCAATGACAACCCAAATAAAGTAAATTATAGGAATTTGCCGAAATATTTAAAAGGTAATGTATCAATTGGTATAATAAGTTGATGAAGTCTTCAAAATGGTGGAATATGTTCCTGATATATAATATAGACAGTCAAATCCAGTTCAATCTTTTTAAGTACTCTTCTTCTGTTAAACATGCACATAAGTCAAGGATTCAAGCCTAACAACATAATGTCATCCCAAAATATTTCATTTTAGAAAGATAGAGAGAATAGGAAGATCACATAATTTTCTGAAGTTCAAATAAGAAATTCTTCACATAAAATAAAATCCAATATCATTGATTCATTATATCATTGGCACTGGAAGTGTCACAAGCAGGCCCCCTTTCGCACCTATGTGATACCTCTGATTGTGTAGACTAGATTGTGTGAGGATGTTTTGTGAATTTGTGTTTAGTCCCACATCATAAATGTGCTAGGTTGATTTGGGCTATATTAATGATTTCAAATAGCTCTAATTATAATTAGTCCTTTTGAAATATCATGCAGATGTGGCTAGAGCATTACATAAGCACATATTAATTGCCAATTTGGGTGTACATTAGGTGTAATTGTGCTATATAAACAATTATAGAGGGAACTTTAGTAGTTACTCATTCTTTTAAGGTAAAACACAGATATTGCTAACAGTCATGACAACCATACATTTAACTACTGCAATGATTTTAGTCATGGCATTTGACAATAGATTCTTAAGGTATGAGGTTTTGATGCAAGTTACTAGGGCAGGAACCTGGGCAGATTGAATCTAACCCAATTCAAGTCCCACGAGACCATTGGTAAAGCTTAGCTTGAGGAGTCCCGATCCGAGGTCATTTTAGACTTGACTTGAGGATTTGGACAGTTCAACCATCTCAAGCGGACCCCTCTATACCACATAAAAGAGAGCCTTGGTTGGCAACCAGAATTTGCCTAATCCATGACTCAAAGGAAAGAAGGAGTCTTTTAAAGAAGAATTTGGTAGGGGACAACAAAAATGACATTTGCAATATAACCAACATATGCTTTCTATAGAATGACATATGCTTTAATTACATGGGCCTATGGTGGTAGGTGGAGTCCAAAACAAAATTATGCATCATTCTTCATAAACAGCATATGCTGGCCGTTCTAGGGCACGCAACCTCGTTTTCAAATTTTTCGAAATCGTGGGAATAAATATGGATGCTTGGAACAATCAGATGCCCAATGAATAATGTAGCATCTCTGATAAATCATGTAGCCCCCAAGGCTTCACTATAAAATGATGGTTAGTGTCCTCCTAGCTTCTGACTTTTGAGCAGAGAGATTAAATCTCCCAAATGTCCTACTACCCATTTTTGAAAACTCTAGTTGGTCTTGTGTGAAGGTATTTCCTTGGTTACTAGTGCATGTTCTTAAGTTATGGAAGGGTGGGTTTGAAGGAGAGCAATCCAAAGCATTTCTAATCATTTGTTGTATTATTGTGTTCCAATTTAGGCTGTTGCTTAAATAAAGGCTGCTACTATAGGGTTCATTCAAATGATAAACAAATGCTTGCTTTGGGTCGAGGGAGCCGATAAATCCTTAATTGGGCAGCTGTTAGGAGGTTCATTCAAATTTGTGGACTGCAGCCTCCTTAAGGCATAGATTTTCAATCTGAGTTTTCTTTCTCTCTTCCTTTGGATTCCCTTGTTTATCTGTTTTATTTCATTATCCCAATCTGTTATTGTGCTCCTATTATTGGTTTCAATGGTGCGGTGTTACTGTATGAGGTTTTGAATGAGAATGTGAATGTAGAAGTCATGTTCCACTGAGAATACTGTGTTTCTACTTAAAGAGCAATGTACGTGGTATGTTGCCCAGCATAAGGTTTTATACTAATAGAACACATGTCCTGATGTCCTCCTACGTAAACTTGTTTGTTTTGTTTAATTGTGTGATTTTGTCTTGTTTGATTCTGTTAACCTGTTGTGTGATTTCTATGTCATGTCTAATTTGGTTTTGCTTGTGTGTTTTATATATGCATGATGTCATTTCACAATTGTAGAATGAAGTATAAAACTGACTAGTCTCATTATCAATTTGTATCATTTGCAGTGTACTTATTATCTCTGTTCCCCCTTATTTATTACTTGACACCCACATCCTGTGCATCATGATATTCTCCCTTTAGTATGTGGTAGTCTTTTGTTGATGCTTCATGATAAGGTTTTGATATTAGTTTCTTAATTTCTTTGAGACAATCATTGATGATGTGTTTGGGAATTATTTTCTTGTTTGAAAACTGATGTGTATGTGTTTCATGACTGTTTGTAACTGAACTCTGCCATATTAAAGAAACCCAGATTGTAACCTAGAGTTAGAGTTCTTCTGTTAAAGAACGGAGGGAACGCGAACATTTAACAGTGAATGGTGTATGCATCTCCTAGAGCTGCATATGCTGTTTTGTGATGTATCTATGCGATGCTCTGGTTTGCCACATTTATTTCTTGCTGCTTCTGCCTATTAATTACCACATTACTTGACATGTGATTTGAACTTTTCAAATGATTAATCTTTGTTGTTTCATGTGTAAGCTTGCGTGGATTATTGTCATAATTTCAACTATCGAAGCATGCTTAGGATTTAGGATCACATCTACCAATTCACTTGTTTACCTAATACCTATTGGCTAATAGGCAAGAGTAGAGGCCAAATTTTGGTCGGACAGAGGTGGATGCTTAACACCTTTTTGCTTTCATACCCTAACTTCTGACCAGGTTTCTGGTTATGAAGAATCATACCTTTTTCATATGGGATCAAAGTGGTACTTGAACCATTTGAAATAGAGTGGAAACTCCTTTCTCCTTCCTAGCCAAGGGGTTTGTGGTGTAGCCCTCAGTCCATGTGTAGGGTGGGCCACATCGGGAAACTTGGACTTGTTACATCTTGGATATTTCTATCATCAAACATATACACTTTTTCTTCTCTAAACATTGTAAGTTCGTTCGAGTCACTTCCATTTACATTGATCGTGGCAAAACATGCTTCAATGTTAATTAGTCAGATATTTTGTGCACAGATATTTGAAATTGAATGCATTTTATGAAAAAAAAAATTGTATAAGTTGATGATGTATGCAATGAACTCACCTTTCCATATAAGTTTATCAACATTGTATAAGTATCAACGGATGGTTCACAACAATCTCTCTTCATCCTCTGGAAGATCTCCTCTGCTTTTTGAGGGTTTCCTCCTTTCATTAATCCATCAATATAAGCATTGTAGACAATTGCACCTGAGTACATTTAAAGGTCTTTCTGCATAAATTCACATTGTACTTGGTATAGATGTTAGTGTATCAATTATGTGCAATGAAACAACAGGAAAATATAATCTAAGATGGTTACATAAGGTACTCCTTATCCAAAAAAATGTTAGATCAGGTACCCAGGACCTAACTGCAAAAGAAAATGTGTAAATCAAGTAAAGATAAAACAGAATTACAGTGTTTGGCATTGTGCCTAGCCTGCATAAGGTTCCTAGCATTCTCTTACCTATTCTCTCAAAGCCCAAAATGCATGTCTATGGCTTTATCTTTTATCTGACCCAAATCAATGCCCCAGGAAATAAATATTAGATTATTAAACTAATGATTAAATCTTCATTTTCATATCAACTCAAGCCTTTAGGATAAGTGGTGATTTAACATGGTACTAAAGCAAAGGTCCTGAGTACAAATTCTAACTTCATAATTTACCTCTCATTTGAATTAAATATTCTGTGGGCCCCACTTATTAAGATAGAATTTGAGTCCATACGTGAGGAAGAGTATCAGATTATTAATTAAATAATTAAATCTTTCATTTCCTATCATCTTAAGCTTGTGGGATATCTGGTGATTTAACAATAAATGCTTAAAAGACATGGCATGAAGTAGTTAGAATTCCTCAGCCACTATGATAACACCTCTATTGATTTGCTCTCACAAAAGAAGGAAACCCCTGACCAAAGCAATCCGACTCAACAACTTTTATTGAAGAAATTGAAGGTAATGCAGAAGTAAGGAGTACACCCTAAGTGAATAAGCAATACTGTAAGAAAGACTTCTTTCACAACAATTTCTTTCACACTGTGTTGCTGAACTTGGAAAGGTAGAACTGTGCAGTCCACTCTCAGTGAACTCAAGGCATCTCCTAAAAGATCTCTCTCTCTCTCTCTCTGTCTGCACACACACCACAAAAAAAAATTCCACCCTGCATTCACTAATTGCATCTACTCAGGAAAATGGAAACCTAGGAGTAGGAATTTCACTTAGCAGAAGAACTGTTCTCAAAGAAAAGTGAACAAAATGCCTATTTTTCGATGGGATTTTTTGCCCCTTGCCATCTAATAAAGGCATGGGGCATACTTCTTACTTTCCCTCATTGTTACTATGACTAACATGGAAAAAGGAATATAAAAAGTTCAAAGTAAAAACTTAAGAGGGGTAAACGAAGTCTTGAGGGGATTCTTTGCCTGCCAGCCACATGTAGACCAAAGGGAGCCTCTTCTCCTCCCCACCAAGGTTAGAAAAGTCCCTTAATATATATGCAAATATGAGAAAGCTTTCCAGTGCTTGGGGTTATCTCCTCCCAAAATGTCTTTCATTACAGAACTATTTCAAGGATTAGTAGAGCCGTATAAGTCAAAGGCCTATCATGACTAACATCTAATTGACATAATTCATCTTTGACTCTTCCAGTGTTTACAAGGGCTAGGGAACTAGCATTTCAGCCATAAAAAATGTTTAAACAAGAAAACTGCATAAAAATTGAAGGATGGGCTTCTTGCAAATGATTTGGTTGTCTATAGCATTTTCATTTGCATCATTGAATTGTGTTTATAATATTTTGTACCACTATGCATAGAAAATTGCATATATGAAAAAAGAATAACAAAATATCTAATTGTCTCCATTTTAGTTCAGCCCCCTCAAAGGTAAATTCTTGGATCTGCCATTGCCATATCCCCAATTTTCTACTTCAAATTCTAGAGGGACTTGGTGATAAAGTTACTAGTCATACTCTCAAAATTAAGTTGTTTAACCATCAAAATAATATACATCTTTCTTGGCCTCTTGGCCAAGATAAAGAGTAGTTTTAATATTAAAGACTGGAATACTATGAAGAACTTTTGGTTTTATTTTTCTGGCGTGTAGAAGCCATCTGCCAAAAGAAACAGTTGATTATCCATGTAGTATTTAGATCAAAACTTCCCAACATGCAGCAAGCAAGTACTTCGAGAACCATAAACATTGACATGAAATTACACAACTTTACTTAACAGTTTGGTCAGAAACACACGCATATACAAGTGTCAGTGCATTACAGATTAGGATAAAACTGGAGGTGGTATCCCTGAAGAATTTCTGAGATTTTAAGGATTTTACCCCTTTGAGAGCATTTTCTAGTTGTAGTTGTTATGCTAAAAGAATACTGAGTGCATAGTTATTAAAAAAAAAAAAAGATCATGAACTCATTAATTGATTCTCAAAGTTGTTGACAATTTATAACATAACTCTCTCAAAATATAAACGGCTATAAGTTGATACAAAGACATACTTGGGGGAAGGCCAAATTTTCGCATTTCAGCAAATACAGCTTCGGCTTTCTCTAGCAGCCCAGATTTGCAGTAGGCCTTTAGAAGAAGGGCGTAAGTATCCTCTGTAGGGATGCATCGGTTTTCAAGAAGTTCTAAATATGCAGATTCTGCATCCTTATACAGTGATTTCTGCCCGTAAGCATCTATAAGCAAATTGTAGCAGATAACATCTGCTTTGAAGGAGCTCTTGTGCAAAACCCATTCACATATCTGGACACATGCTTATAATTTTACAGCAAAAAATGTTAAATTAGAAAGTCAAATGTAAGTATGGATAACAAGAAACAGAGAGGGCGTGCTAGATTTTGTTGGGAAAATTGAATTGCTAAGTTTGCTTTACACAGGATCTTATGTACAAGTATTCAGTTGGAAAAACATGAAGATTCCAGTGTTGAAAATACCAAGATTGACAATATTGAGCTAGTATAAAGGGCTTTAGAGCATTTCATCCGGTTATTTTGGCTAGCTAATATGCTAAAATGGGATAAAAATGAAATACGTCAGGCTTAGCAAAATGCTAAAACATTTTGTGAGCAAGATGTGAATGCACTCATCAGATGTGAATACATTAAAAAATATTTAAAAAAAACATTAAAAAATCTCTTACATTCTCTCTCCTCTCAAAGAAAGAATAAAGAAATCCTTGAAAATAAATATTTAAATAGAATAGTGAAAATAGATAGCTAAAATAGAGAGCTAGATATAGGTGCTTTGAAAAATTGAGTAGCTAAAATAGAGAAAGATGACATTTTAGCTAAAATGCAAAGTAAATTTGGTGAGCCTGATGTGAATGCTCAAACATAAGCCAAGTAGAATGACAGAGTTAGTTACACAAAATAAATATTATCAACTCCATTCTGTAAACAGTTTGAAGAATTCAAATGCTTAGGCTTTGAAGATTCAACTAAAACCAAACCCAAAGAAAAGAAAAAAAATCAACTATAGACATTTTTTTCTGGGTCTTTGTGTCAGTAATTAGAAAATAATAAAAAGACGTACTAATTTCTCACCAGCACAATTGAATCCCACTGTTTATTGAGACGAAGTTGAACAACTACATTAATGACATCATCCCACGTGGTATGAGAGGTTGGGAGACTGTCAAGAGAACCCCAGAGTTTATTGGGATCCAGGTCATTCTGTGCAAACCCCAAAATTTGCTGAGCAATAGGGCTCAGTACTGGAAAAATTCCATCAACAAAACCAGATCCATATTTCCATCCTCGTCCTCTTAAAGAACCGCCTGTAAAATGATGACGCATCAAATACTTGAATGCTTTGAAGCACATAAATATGAGTGTAAAGTTTTGCATTACATCGTTCCCTAGACAACTTCTTGGGATTAAATCTTCTCCATTTGCCACCTTTGTCAATATAAAGGCCTTCACGTTTGCCTTTTTCAACAGCCTCACCACTTGAATTCTTGGCTTTGCATCTGAAACTACTCTTATAGATTCTTGGTTCTATGAATATATAGCTAAATGGGCAGCCAACAATCAACCTACAAAATTTCATTCAAGATTCATAAAATTGTTCACAAAAATAATCTCTTCCAAACATTTTCCTCACAATGTACCCCTTTCATCAAAAGCCATTACCTCATAAAAGGAAACAACAGTACAACCATATAAGGAATGGTCTTTGCTGCACAAACTGAATTAAAAGAGGTTGCGAAACCTCTCTCAAACTAAAAAGCAAACATGTGGCATGAGAAACCATAATTCATATAAATTGAAGCTCCTTATTATGTTCATATTCTTAAGTCTAACTATTATAAGATTTATAGATGAATAAAGTATTCTTATTTATTGTTTTGAGAACGCAAGTACAATGCTTTTAAAATCACGTGCAAAGAAAAAAAAAAAAAAAAAAAAACTCAAGTAACCCCTTAAGCAATATGACCTGGTAACCAATGAAGATAAATTCTAGAAACTTTAATGCATGTGTGCTTGTTTGTGGGATAATTATGAGAAGCCATGTCTTGGAAGAAATCAGAATGCTATAAAAATGAACAAAAACAATGCAGAAAATAAGTGAAGCTGCCATGAAATCCATTATTGTGTGCCTTACAGTGTGTGACTCTGTGAGTGTGTTACTTGAAAAGCTCACAATGGATAAGCATAAAACCCACTATAGGCATGTGTGTGCAGAAAGTCTTTCCTGCTTATGCTGCGTACTATTTCGCAAAAACACCTCCCAGAATTGATGTGAACGCCAGAAAAACCAACAAACAGAGAAAGACTAACATATTGATCCAACACGAAAACTACCCAGAAAGAATCAGCATAAAATTAAGAACACGATTCAAATGTAGAACAGTTGTAATGCATAGACACAGTGAGAGAAAAGGGAAGGATTAGACTTACATGAATGCATGGAGGAGAAGTTTCAAGTGGGAAAATGTGTACGAGCCTCTCAGCGCGCGAGAAACGAAAGATATAACCGATAATGTGCACGGGTGTGAGGACAACGCAAGCAAAATACTAAAATATCTTTTCACGTATAGACGAAGAGAGACTATAGAGAGTCGGGAGTTTTGTCTTTTTTCTTACTTTCGCCAAGTAAGACATTTCATCAAACAGTCCACGTGCAGTGGACTTTACCTGGACCTGGCCCAAAAGGGTTTCCATTCTGTAGCCCATTGTGAATTCCATGTAGTACCCCCACTGAGCCACAAAGCTGGAGAGCAATCCCGTCGGTGCTGTCGCGAGAGAGCGAGAACATGGAGAAGAGAAAAGAGGAAGAGCAAGCACGTGAGGCCGCCACGCTCAACAACTCACCGAAGCCATCAGTGCTCGTGGCTGTGAGAATGCAGTGCAAAAAATTGGGGTTTACTTTGCAAGGCGTGAGAAAAAAAAAAGTTTGGAGAATTCGAATTAGCAACGGCCAGTTTTCAGCACAAAGCTTATCTTTCCCTAAAATGTCGGATTACCGACTACGGATATGTTACGAAATACAGGGAAAAGAATTTGCACGCCAATACAACCGCTAGTTTTTTTAAAAAAGTGTTTTCCCTAAAATTTCGGCTTACGTGCCTTTATAGAAGCTTGGTCCGTAAGGTTCGGATTGGAAAATCTTTCCAATAATACCCCTCTTCCCTGTATATATATGTACGTACCTCCAGTTGGTGCCAAAACTCCGATCCTTCTTATTGTCATTGAAACGCTCTTTCTCACTTTCTCTGAAAACACTCTCTCTCTTTGGTGCGGTCGGCCTCTCTCGCTCTCTCAGTGATCGGCTCCTCTCACTGTCTCAGGTTTGCTTGCCCGCCTATGGAACTCCAAGTTTTGCTAGGGTTTTATTTTCTTAGGTTTTTATATTTAGGGTTTGCTTGTCCTGTGATATTTTCTATCTGCAATAAACTTGCGGAAACGCCGAACCCCTTGATTGTGCGCCGTTAACAGATCTTTTTTTATTCTCGGGTTGATCGGAATTTAGGGAAAAATTAGTCAGTTATTATGTATCCTTTTATGGGGTTTGGAGTTTTCTAGATATGTAAGGTTTACTCTGTCTGTTTGATCGGAGTTTCGAAATTTTCGAGGAAGGGTTTGATGAAATCTGCGAAATTAAACCCTAAAACTTGAAACGGATCAATTAGGGCTTTATTCCAGAGGGGTTTACTCAGTTTGATTGGACTTTGGAAAGTTGGAAAAATTTTCAGCTCTAACGTTTACTGCCTGTTTGATCGGAGTTTCGAAATTTTCAAGGTAGGGTTTGACGAAATCTGGGAAATTAAGCCCTAAAACTTGAAGTGGATCAATTAGGGCTTTATTCCAGAGGGGTTTACTCAGTTTGATTGGACTTTGGAGAAAATTTTCAGCTCAAGGATTTGTTTAAGCTCGGGATATGAAACCCTAAGCGTGAAATTATGAAGGATATTGGTTTTACTTTCTTCAATAATATCTTTTGAGTTTGCCCAATTTGGTGAATGCGGATTTGAGGGGTTTTACTGAACTGAAGGCCGCTGATTGATTTTGATCTTCTGCGGAGGACTTCTATGTGAATCAGTTTGCTCAGTCTGCTGATTGTTTTGGATCTTCTGCAATGGAAGACACATATTTGTTTTGTTTTGAATCGCAACTATGTGGATCAGTTTGTTCATTCTTTCGTTTCATGTATTTTTGTTTCATAGATGGACGTCAAGACAGCAAGAAAGCCTTATGTTTTTGATCGCCTGGGAAGAAAACCTTCAGATATTTCTCACAACAAATCTGTTTGCATCTTCTGGCGTAATGGTAAATGCCTCAGGAACCCATGTAGGTTCCTTCACAGTGAACTACCAGTCACATGTGCAAAGAAAGGGTCCTACTTGGAGTCATCTAATCAGCAGGATCTCCCTACAAAGAATTCCAATTATATTAGGACCAAGAACAAATTGGTTTTGAAAAGGTTCTTGGAAACTACTGTTGAAAATTCCCGAGAAGATGCTGGTTCTAAAGACTGCAAAAGGGGAACTTCTAAGAACTTAGCTTTGAAGAATGAGGAGAGTGGTTCCAACAGTACAGAAGATGTTCTTACGAAATCTGAAGATGTTCTTAAGAAATCTGAAGATGTTCTTAAGCAAAATGTTTGTCAATCCTGGGTGCATGGCAACTGCATAGATGGCAATAAGTGTCAGTCTCTGCATTCCTGGTTTCATGCGGATGGGTTATCGATCTTGGCTCGGCTTCAAGGGCACACAAAGGTAGCACTGTGTTAATTGTTCCTTTTCCTTTTGTATTATGCTTTGTCATGGAGAAAACATTCAAAAATTAAAGATTTTTAATATTTTTGAATAAATTATCCAAACTTTTAATCTGCAATTTCGACATTATGATTATGCTTAGTGATATGTGTTTGTTCTAGTATTTGAATGTTACAATGACCTAAAATTGTATAAGCAATTTTAGTTTATGTGAAAAAAACAGAAGGTTATATTGCTTTTACTTGCATATTTGACTTTCAAATTTCCAGTTGATATAACATCTTAGTTGAATCATTAGAGGGTTGTTAATTGTAGAAGCGCAAATTGGGAAGATAGCTTGAAATAGCCACAATTTGGGCTGTTGTGGGGCTGTGTGAAATAGTAGTAGCATTCGAAAGCAGAATTTTTTCATCTTAAACACCATAGGAGGCGTAAAAACAAGTATGGTTGTACTGTCTACATGATTGCTGTAGTTAGAAAAGCATGCATTCGAAAAAAAAGGAAAGCCGGAGAAGAAATAAAATGGATAAAGAAGATGTCATAAAATATGGAAGAAACATTCTAGGCATATAACAAAAAGTTCTAATGCACTCTTAATGCTGGTTAATAATGTTCTTCGATTTATATTTAATATTCTTGAATGATGTTTACTGGACTTATCAAAAATAGAAATAGAAAAGAAAAGAAAAGAAAAGAAAAAGTACTCTTGGTATTAGCTAGATATTATAGTATAATGTTGAAGAAGATAAAATACTCCATAAAATGGAGAGATTATTCTATTTGGGTACAGTGCTTGCGTAAAAATTGGATTTAACTTTTAAGTATTTGTAATCTATTTATTGACGTAAAATCATTACCTTTTTTCAAGACTTTTATTAACAACTAATTCTCATGACTGTAAAGGCTGTGTTAATATTGTGTTTCTTGTGTGTTCTATTGAAATGCCGGGGATAGCTGGTCTAACTATAAAAACATTCCATGCGAGTTTTTTTACTTTCTTTTGTATCTTTTCTCCACAAATAGAGTATATGTAATCTGTATATTTGTTTGGTTTTTATTGAATATCTTTTAGAATCCTTATTTATGACTTTTATGATAACAGGCAGTCACAGGGATTGCACTTCCTGAAAAAAACAACAAGCTTTACACAGGCAGCAGTGACAGAACAGTTCGGATTTGGGATTGTCATACAGGACAATGTGCTCAAGTCATTGAACTCGGTGCCGATATAGGATCAATGATTAGTGAAGCTGTTTGGGTGTTCATTGGCATGCCTAATGTTGTTAAGGTAAGCTATACCCTCAATATGTTTTGCTTTGTTATTGTTTTAATTTTCTTATAGTTGTTAATATTTTGTATGATTGCTTGATATCTATGCTCAATCTAGCATTTTTGATGATGTTTGCAGGCATTGAACACTGAGTTAGGTGCCGAATATGATCTCAATGGACCGATTGGTCAAGTGTACGCCATGGCAACAACTGATGATATTACGCTTTTTGCTGGAGGCCAGGTAATCACTATATTAACATTTGCTTTCTTAAAATTCTCGATCAGATTTGATTTTGTTAGTGGTTTTGACTTTTTTGTTTTTTGGGATTAATTTTTTTTTAATTATAAATGTTAAATCTATTTTGTTGTTTGAGAAACAACGTAACTCATGTTATGCAAAGCAATTTCATAAATCACCTAATATCATGATAATGCTCGAAACCAAATTAGATTTGGATTTTGAGTCTCTTGGTTGTATTCTCTGTAGTGCCTAGATATTCATGCAAGATTGACCACCTTATTTATCGTCTCTTTACTTTTCACACTATTCTTCTGCAGCACTTTTCATATTTGTATTATTGAATTCTAAAAGGGTTCATTATTACTTGTAACCGCAGGATGGTGTTATTTTAGCGTGGAAGTGCACTACTGAAACTAATTCCCCTTTCCAACCCATCGCATCTCTTAAAGGACACACATCAGACGTAGTATCTTTAACTGTTGGACGCGAGCGGTTGTATTCAGGTTCTAAGGACCACACAATAAGGGTAAGTTTGTACATGATGAAGATAAATAATTGCGCTTATAACTTTTGTTCTCATTAGTAGTGATTTGATGAGACACTTCTGATTTTTATTAAAAAAATGATGGTATTTTGCTTCTTTCTCTTCTCTTATGGTAGCTGCAAATTGAACTACTTTTTAGTTGTTCTGGATGCTTCAAGCATAAAAGTCAGATTTACTTCTAACTGAGTGTTCTTGGTGCTCTGACCTTGTGTCTTTATTTATTTATTAATTGTATGTTATTTGATTACTTTTATCTTCTTTGCAACATAGATAGTGTAAGCAATTATATCATTCCATTATTTTTCGGACTTGAAGCAATTGAGACTATCATGATTGTGTTCCTTCACTTGATTAATTGAGGTTCACTATGTAAACATTTGCAAAATATTTTGATAAAGCTATTTGACTTAATGTTGATATAAGTAATTGCTTGACTGTTTCTTTTATCACTCTTCATATTATCTCTATTTCGTGTTAATAGGTTTGGGATCATAAAACTTTAGAGTGTGTTATGACACTGGATGGTCATGCCGATACTGTGACGTCCCTTATTTGTTGGGAGGATTATCTGTTATCCGGTTCTTTGGACCGGACAGTAAAGGCTTGGGCTATGAATGAAGAGGGCCACGTGGAAGCAATCTATACACACGTTGAGGAACACGTAAGTTATTGAAGCACCACAATCCTTAAATTGTATATTTACGCGCATTTGTTGCTTGGTCTTCATTTTTTCTTTTGCTAAAAGTTTTTGATAGTAGTTGAAGTATTCTACTAACGGACCCAATTTCATAATTTGTGTAATAGGGTGTTGTTGCTTTCTGCGGGATGAGGGATGGGAATGGCAAACCAACCTTGTATTGCTCTTGTAATAACAATTCTGTCCAGTTGTATGAAATGCCATCGTGAGTACGCTAAACCCTCTTTCATTCATGATTCAAATTCTCTTTCTTTACCTTTTCCAGTTGGCAGTGAATTGTTATTGTTGTTGTAGATTCGATGATGGGGGCAGATTATTTGCCAAACAAGAAGTTAAAGTTATCCTACATGGTCCAAAGGGACTCGGACTTTTTTTTACTGGGGATCAAACTGGTTTGGTCACGGCGTGGAGGTGGTTACCAAAATCCAAGGAGTAGCAGCAGATTTGCTGTCTTTTTGTTTGAACAGTTACTCATTAGTTGATTAAATGTACAAAATTTTGTAATAACCCTTTTACGATGAGGAATATAATATAATAGAATTGTATTTTTCTTCTATTTAGTCGTTCAGTTTATTATCCATTTAACCGTGAATGCACGTGAGGGAGGATACTCTACTCTCTCTTATAATTTTCTTTGATGGCAATAATACAATAAATCTTAATTCTATGAAAATCACAAAGCCACGTGACCACCACGAATATACGGGTCCCGAGTTGTTTTCTATATTATTACTCAGTCTTTATAAAGATTCCAAACCTCAACATTTGAACATTTTTTATTTTTAATATAAAGAAATGATGGGCCATAGTTGAAGCTGACGAAATGCTTTCAAGCCCAACCATTACAAGAAATCATGGTTGAGGTTTGGCCCTTTAGGCCCATTAGCTGAGAATTCTCTAGTTGAGAAATAACTAAACTTCCTAATCTTTTGGGCCCATGTTTGAATAAACAAATGTGAGATTATTTCCTCTCCCCTTATCCTTCCTTCGTATTGCTAACTAAAAAAATATAAAAAATAAAAAAAATCTTAGATTGTTGCTCATGCATAGATACACAGGACCATTCCCCAAGCAGCTCGCGTTGTACAACTACCAGATGCTTAACCCACCAAATTACACGTGTAATCCCACTTACGCAGTCTGACATTTGAACCGTTAGATTTCTCCTGATGCCTTTAACCTTTCACCCACTAACACTATTCCTTAGTGCTATCCACGTGTCACTCATGCTCTTTCTAATTTTTGATCATTTGAATCTCAACCGTCCCTTGTTTTCTTCCATCATTCGCTTATTTAATCCAATTAGCTGTGCATGTGTGATGTCTCAGGGCTTTGAAGGGTCTGCTAAACAAAATGACTACACTAACAAATAACCTAAAGGGAAAGGATCATTTTGTAATTAATTTGGGTTGTGCGGTGTCTCAACATGCTATATTATATCTCACAAAAGGACTCTTCAAAGGTATTAATTTTCCAAAAATTGGTGTCAGAGCCTAGATTCTAGGTTCAACCAATAAGTCTCGACCCAATAATACACACAAGAGAAACAGGTTGTCTATGCTCCGTCCCAGGACCCGATGGGTGAAGGAGATTGTTGAGATTATCCCACATCAGTCGTAAAAGGGGCTAGTGGTTAGTTTCTAAGTGTGAAGGAAAGTTTCACCTCTTGAACGAGCTTTTGGGGTTAAGACATGCTTAAGACCACCCAACCAGGAGCAGAATGATGAGTGCCAAACATTGTATATTTGAGCTCTTTAATTTACATTTGTTAATCATTTAACTGTGTCTTAATCTAATGTTTTGTATTAGTTATGTGTTTTTAGTGTTTTGTAGGTTGTTAAAGGAAAACTGCGGCTTTAAAGGGAAAAAAAAAATGCAAATTATTATGTCTTAGTATTTTGATCATAACTTTTCACTCAAGTATCAGAATAAGGTGAAACCAGTGGCATTGGAAAAGCTAACTCAAAATAATACAAATTACTGTGAAATAGGATTTTCCTAATTTTGACGTTTGCGAGCCAAAATTGTCCCACAATAAAATAACACAAATCTGGACGAATCTTATTCCAATTTGTACTAAGATTGCTTCCTAATTTGACTAGGAGATTGAAGCAAGATTTTCTGGAATTATAAGGGCTCCTAGGACTCTCCTAAGCCTTATAAATAGACCTCTAAGCCTTCAAGAAAATGAGACAATTTTAATCCACAGCTTTTCTCTCTTTTAGCTTAGTTTTTCTTTAAGTTTAGGTTTTATTTTCAATAATCATGTGGAGCTAAATTATCAACTAAGGTTGGGGATGAAGCATCATCAATGAAGAGCAACATTGTGTTCATATAAGTTAATGTTATCCAATTTTATTGAGTTTTTATTTCAATTGTTTTACTTGTAATCAATTCGTGAAATGATTCTTGTATATCTTTTGTGATTTAATGATACATTTGATGATTTGATATAATTTCATATAATTGGTTGCTTGGTTTTTAATTCATAAAAAAATTGGATATCCCCTGTGATTTGTTCTACGGATACAATTGATGTTTTGATTTAAATTGGATATCTTACTGTGATTTACGAATACATTTGATGATTTGATTTAAATTAGATTTCTTTTGTGATTTGTGTAAAAGAATGGATATATGGGATGGTTTGGATTAACTCTTTGAAGCGAAAGTAAAACATACCTAAAATTTTATTGTGAGAACTTTGGATAATATTGATGAACATGAGTTGTGTTGCTATGATTTAGTAAGTGTGAATTCCACAACCTTAGTATTTTATCTTTTGCTATGCTTTGTTTTACTTTCAAAAATCAAAATTCAAACCTCTTTTGGAATTAGGTTAAGATTAAATTGATTTAGACTTAAGTTTTGTGGGATCGACCTCCCACTTGTAATCTTTTCACTGCAAACGATTCGTGCACTTGCGAGTTATTAAAATTTTCGCAACACAGAACCCCCAAAACTTTTTCTTATCTAAGTTAAAAATCCTTCAAATTTTATAGTTGCCCACCTACAGCCATGCATCAGGGGTAATCAACAACCACATCAGAGGCATACGAATCAAAAAGCACCAGGATGTTCTAAATTTTTTCTGCCATAATTTCTACCTTTCAACCTTTGGGTTTAGTCCAGAGGAAAGGAAAGGGAAGAAGACAATGACAATTGACACAGGATACCCTTTTATTAAACACACCGTTTTATTAAGTTTTTATTGTTTGAATTTTTTTTTTACCACACGTTAAGCCTACAATTTTGAACTAATAATAATAACAAAAAGCCTATAGTTTTGCTGTTTGACTCTTTATGGACCTAAACCTAAAGAAACCTTAATGCCTGCATCCCACACTATTTATTTCTTTTAACCCGTCAGTAGATTTGGTTGAGAAATCAAATTCCAGAAGGCTTTCCAAAGTCCAAATCAACTAATTAATAAAATAAATAATAAATAATAAATAAAAAAACTTAAGCAACGTTACTTGCACACAAAAAAATAATAATAATAATAATTAAGGCAACTTTAAAAATAAAAGCCTAAAGTATATAAGGTTTCAATCGAGAAGGAAAGTCCAGCAATAAACAAAGGGCATTGATAGCAAAAAATACAATTGTGAAATGCAATTTAAACTTCTACAAAACTCTAAACTCTGAAGCCATTTTTTCAGTATGCTAATTTTTTTTTTCTTCAAGCCGCCCAACAATTCAAATCAATTTTCTTTTAACAATTTCTCTTTTTAAAAAAATTTAAGGTACCCAATTAAACTTTTATATTGATTAAGATTTTATATTTAGATTTCTCAATTAAATTAATTTTTTTACAATTTTTAGTTGTATAAAATATATAATTGTAGTTACTTAAGATATGAAGAACACCAATGGTTCAATTGAGCTTCAATTAAATTCTAAAAGAGCTCGTGTCGAGATATTTTTAACAAATATGTCAGTAGATGATCGTTCCTAAAAAAAAAAAAAAAAAATGCTCATTACCATCCTAGTGATAGATACCAAATCCGAAGACAATTGAATAAATTAACTCTAGGCATTAGAAAATAAATTGTAGGTTACATTTATATATTTTAAACAATTATTAATTTTTTTTTTCATTCATTAAAAAAAAAAATTTTTTGACCCCCTGAAACCAAAATTCTGGCTCCACCATTGCACCCAACACTAGTATCAAACCCCAGGTTCAACCAACAAGTCTCGGCTCAACAGTCTATGGGAGAAACGGGTTGTCTCTGTTCCGACCCAAGGACCAATATGTGATGGGGAGATTGTTGGGGTTATTCCACATCGGTTGTGAAAGGGGTTGGTGGTCAGTTGATAAGTGTTCACCTCTAGAGCTAGCTTTTGAGGTTGAGAGAGCCTAATACCACCCAACACCCCTAAACCCTTTTTTTTTTTTTCCTTTTGAGATTGTTTTCGGGATTGGCAGTCGCATGTCTTCAATCCCTATGCCCAAGAGGCCGACATAATAAAAGGTCGGTGTGTTTGGGTTGGGGGGCAAGGGGATGCGGTTACCGCATGTTGCAATGCACCTGTAACGCTGAAATTCAACCAACCTAGTGACCCAAAAACCATACCTTGCGACAAGCAATAGTTGAAGATGTCAACCAATCCATGTAGCCGAAGCTGAGTTAGCAATGACAATGGCCCATCTCAAAGGCCATCGGCTCTAGTCACCAAGCCATGATTTGAGTGCATGCACCCAAAAAACACATCCAGAACACCAATGCCTCCAAACATGAGTTTTTCAAGTACAAGCACGCCTTTCGTGAAGGATCCATCCATGTAGTCCACCTTGTACTGACACTGACTGTTGTTGCAACCAAGGTGATTACAGGCTGCAGAATCACAAGGCACCACTGATAAGGAAGTGGAAGTAAGTGTGTCGAATACAAGACCTGGCGATTGAAAACAATTACAGGGTTTACACTAAAACAATGTAAGGTCACTACCCGTGTCTATAACCATATATTGGCTGACTGGAGGAGTACCCACCTCTATTTGAATAAAATATACTCCAGCTCCAAAAGGTCGGAGGGAAATCACCCCAGACATGAAAGTGGATTGGGTGGCGGTTGTGTTTGCTAATGAGTATGAAGAGGGTTTGGGAGTGAAAGGGGAGGAGGAGGCCATGGTAGTTAAGGGAACCAATATTATCACCACCAGCATTGTTATTGAGCAGTAGTACTGGCCGAAACCACTGATAAGGAAGTGGAAGTGAATGGGTCGAATACAAGGCCTGTCGATTGAAAACAATTAAAGGGTTTACACTGAAACCATGTAAGGTCACTACCCGTGTGTATAACCATATATTGGTTGACCGGAGGAGTACCCACCTCTATTTGAATAAAATATACTCCAACTCCAACTGGTCGAGGGGAAATCACCACAGACATGAAAGTGGATTGGGTGGTGGTTGTGTTTGCTGATGAGTATGAGGAGGGCCTGGGAGGGAAAGGGGAGGAGGAGACCATGGTAGTTAAGGGAACCAATATTATCACCACTAGCATTGTTACTGAGCAGAAGTACTGGCTGCAACACAATTCCTAGATGATTTCAAAGAACATAAAAGTCTTCTTTAGTGGGATTAATATGGTTGAACAATTATAGATCAAATCAAAGGCTTTATACGATCGAGATGCATGTTTTGAGAGAGAGAGATGGAGAGGTTTGAGAGGAAAAAGCAAACGTAGTCTAATAATATTACTGCATGACATCTCTCTCTCTCT
The DNA here is from genome assembly GCF_965113065.1 of Corylus avellana. Lineage (NCBI taxonomy): Eukaryota > Viridiplantae > Streptophyta > Magnoliopsida > Fagales > Betulaceae > Corylus > Corylus avellana. The sequence continues at coordinate 35,950,404 of NC_142490.1, read as the reverse complement.
CACACATCAACACTAATAATAATTTTCAAAGCTTATTTCATTTCCTCTCCCGCACTCCAATAAGGATTCCAAACTAACAGCTACACACATGAAGGAAATAAAACATAAAATGATAAAATGTGCTTCTTCCGTGCTTGGTTATTTTTCTCAGTCATGCACTTCTTTTGCTATTTTTCTATCATATCAACCTACTTGAGTTGTTAGAATTAATGCACCTTGCGTTCAATGCCCAATGCTTCACTGTCATGTTTTCATGCATTATATGATACTCTATTATACTGACTTTAGTTTAAGGTTCATATTAGAGAGAAATAGCTAAAAAATTGCATGCGTGAATGAGAAGAAGAAGCATGCACGGAACAAGCAATTTTTTTTTTTTTTTTGGGGGGGGGGGGGGGGGGGGGGGGGGAGGTTTCCACTACAAAAAAAATGCCAAAATTGCATGATTTCAGAATCTACTATTTCTTTAAAATTGTAGAGGATGGTCGGGATAGCTTACAATTATTATTATTATTTTTAAAAAAATTGTATGTTCTCAGATTACGTAATTTATGCCAATTTTAAGCATCAAAATGCTTGAAAAATGCTACATATTAAAATGTGGTATGTTATTGAGGTAACAATAAAAAAAATTTCCTCCCAAAAGGGTTCCTTTGAACTTTTGTAGAAATGTTTAGAATTCATAAAATTAAAAGACAAATTTTGGGTCAAAGCTTTTTTACAACGTAGAGAACAAGAATCTTATGAAAATATACTCAATTCTCAACTGGAATGTTGTGAGTTTTAAAAGTACTCGCAAGTACATGAGTCATTTGCAATATAGCTTCTGCAAGTGCGAGGTCGAATCCACAAGGAATTGTGTTCATGTAAAGAATTTTCTATCTAAATCGATTGAATTTTAACCTAATTCCAAAAGTTGTGTGATTTTTTAAATTGAAATAAACAAACATGAACTGAAACAAAATAAAATAATCAAAAGATAAAATACTAAGGCTTTTGGAATCAGCCCTCATAAACTCATAGCAACAACTTTCATGTTCATCAATATTTTCCAAAGTCTTCAATGACACATTTTATGTATGTTCTATTTTTACACAATAAATGAATCAAATCATCGAAAGTATCCGTTCTTTGTACAAATCACAAAGGATACCCAATTTAATTTAAATCATCAAATGTATCCGTGCTTTGCACAAATCATAAGGGATATCCAAATTAAACCAAATGATCCGATGTCTCCGTCGAACAAATGACAATGGATATCCAATATTTAACAAATAAAACAAGCAGTCAATTAAAAGTGATCGCAATTAATTGAAATAGAAATAAAACAATGAGAAATACAATTTTTATCAATGGGAAATATCAATTTACATGAAAATTTTCCGTTGCTAATCATTTGTGAGGCTTCATCCTCAACCTTAGTTGGGGATTTAGCCTCTCATGGAATTGAGAGAAAATACAACCAAATGGGAATCCATAGAAATTGAGAAACTTACAATGAGAAAATTCAAATTGAAAGCCACCAAAAACTAGAAAGCCTTAGCCTTTTTGCTCCTATTCTCTCCAATTTCGACCCTAGCAACCCCTCCTTCTTTTTTTTTTTGCCTGCTCTCTACAGCGCACAAACGACGCTCTGTGGCCCGATCCTCTTGCGGTGCACTGTGGCTCTCCCGCAGCGCACCCTCTCTCAGAAAAACATAAGAATCCTCTTATATATTGAAGTCGGTCTTGACCTCCAGTGTGGCTTGCGGTGTCCAATGTCTTTTAGGGAGAATAATGCCTTTTGTTTTCTTATTTTACTGTGGGCCCATGTTCTTCTTTGTTTGTTTTGCTAGCCCCACCAATGCATGGATTCTACTTTCTTCTCTTTTATTTCTTAGGAAAAATGCAGTTTACCCTATGAAGTTTCAGGGGTTTTGAACTTTTAACCTAAAAGTTTAAAAATTGGTGATCTACCCCACTGAAGTTTCAAAAATTATCAATTTTAACCCCAAAGTTCAAAAATTGGCAATCTACCCCCCTGAAGTTTCAAAAATTAGCAATTTAAACCCTCCGTTAAATTTTTCCGTCTAAATGGACGGAACTCACCCCACGTGCTTCTCACGTGACTTTTTTACCCATTATCTTCCAATTTTGCCATCAATCTAACTTAATGGCTTTATTACATGATGACCCTCCCCTTTTGAACCCCACCCACACACGTTGGTCGTCCTTTTCACTCCAACAAACCCACACGCTGAAGCACGGCAAGGTGAAGAAGGGATTCCAAAATCTCATGCTCCTAGCCCAGCGACAGCAACGAACTCTAAAAGATTTGTTCGCCATCTCCCCTCTTCGCCATTTCTTATGAGGTATGCCCCAATTTCAAAATATTAGACCATCTAATGTTTTAGGGCTTTGTGTAGAGAAAAAATTGGGGGTTTTGTTGGAATATTGTTTAGAGTTGTTGTTGTTTAGGAGAATATTATATGCCTCTTATTTATTCTTCTTTATTATGGTTTAGCTTCCAATAAACATTACTTTTTCATGCTACAACGATTAATGGATGAATTAACTGTGTAGTGAACAGTTGTAAGCACTTGTAGCTTGGTTGGCTGTGGTTATTTTCTATGGTTTGAGGTAGTAGTTAATAAAATGCTACGTAATTAATTAAATAAGGAGAGGAGCAGACAAAGCTGAACAGTATAAGCCCGAAGCTCAGCCTGAAATAAGCTTCTTCCACTCTTCTCTTTCTCTAATTATTTTGCTAAAAAAAGAATAGCGTAAGTTTCAGAATACCTTGGCCACATGCATGCATTATTACCCCTTTGAAATGTGATCAACAATAAAACAAATGTGGAAGCGGACTAATTATGTATTACTATATCATGTAGAATGGATACCTCAAATGAAGGTGCAAGCTCTTTTGGTTCAGCTCATAGCAATGGTTCATCTGCGGTGCAGCGCGTTTATTTCTGCGAGCGGCCAACTATTGTCAAAACAGCCAACACTAAGAAAAACTTTGGAAGGAGGTTTGTGATTTGTGAAAACTGGAAGGCAAGTACTTGATATTTTATGTAATCAATATATGAACTGTCATTGTTTACTGCTTTTGTTTAGTTTATTCAATTAATTTTGGATGGTAATTGTTAGTTGTAATGTGTTTTGTAGATTAACCAAGACTGTGGTTTCTTTGAATGACTTGATCCTAAAATGTGCTCCTTTGTTAATAAGGTGGTACATCGTTTGCATCAAAGGCATGAATATTTGGAGGCTCAAGCGAAACGATATGAAACATTGGTTGAAGTTGAAGTTAGGAAGGTGAGAGCAAAACATGAGAAAAAAACTGTGCAGTTGAAGGCAGAAATGGAGAGTGAAGCTCGGCATATAAAGGAACAACTGCTGAATGAGATATCACAGTATCGTAAACAACTCGAGATTGTGGACATAAAGATGAATGCAATGAAGAAGAATTACCTTACAATCATTGTGTGTTCATGAATCATAATTATGTGTGCATTATTCATGTTGTTCTTTGGATACATTCCCAATGGTCACCATGTCTGCAAATTAGGTCGTGTGATGCTATCTTGAGGTTGGTCGTCATGGTGGAGCTGGTGGATCGTGTTGTAGTTTTTTGTTGTGGTTTTGTGATATGTTAATATATTTACCAAGGTGTAGTATGGTAGAACTATGTAGTCGTATGTGGAGTTATTTTGTTAAAGACATTAGTCGATATGTTGGATCATGAATCCATTAGTCCCATGTGGGATTTGTTTACTTTAAATACATTAGTGTCATGTGTTGTGACACTAATCTTAGCCAATATGTGTTGTTTGAAGGATTTTTTCTTTTTTTTATTTTTTATTTTTTGGGTTATGAGCAATATGTTGTTGCCATGTGTTGCACACTAAACGTATAAGCTAAACCTTAGAAGGTTTCCATAAATTAGGAATTATTTAATTGGAGTTATTTTGTTTAAAGGTATTAGTCCCTATGTTGGATCACGAATTTGCCAATTCCATTAGTCCCATGTGGGATTTGTTTAGTTTAAGGGTTTAGGGTTAAACCGTAAACCCTAAATTAGACCTAAACCCTAGTTTAACTCAATTAGTCCCAAGTGCGATTTATCTTGCATTATTGCGTTGAAGACCGGGGGGAGGTGTGTTCAAGACCTTCCAACGAGTATGTAGTACGCGAGATTGTGTTGAAGACCTTATTGTGTTCAACACCTTTCAATAAAGATCCTCAAACCAAAACAACATACCAAAAATACGAAAGCTATAAATTTGATTAAAGATACTCATACAAAAACAATATACCAAAAATAATACCAAAGCTGTATATTACATTGAAATATCCTCATACCAAAACAATATACCAAAAATTCTCAAACTGTACATTACATTCAAATATCCTCATACAAAAATAATATACTAAAAATAATACCAAAGCTGTAAATTACATTCAAATATCCTCATACCAACACAACATACCAAAAATAATGTCAAAACTGTATATTACATTGAAATATCCTTATACCAATACAATATACCAAAAATTCCCAAGCTATACATTACATTCAAATTTTCTCATACCAAAAATAATACCAAAGCTGTATATTACATTGAAATATTCTCATACCAAAACAATAGACCAAAAATTCCCAAACTTTGCATTACATTGAAATATCCTCATACCAACACAACATACCAAAAATAATACCAAAGTTGTATATTACATTCAAATATTCTTATACCAAAACAATAAACGAAAAAATTCCCAAGTTGTACATTACATTGAAATATCCTCATACAAAAACAATAAACCAAAAATTCTCAAGCTGTACATTACATTGAAATATCCTCATACCAAAACAATATACCAAAAATTCTCAAGCTGTACATTACATTCAAATATCCTCATACAAAAACAATATATCAAAAATAATACCAAAGCTATAAATTACATTCAAATATTCTCATACCAACACAACATACCAAAAATAATACCAAAGCTGTATATTACATTCAAATATCCTCATACAAAAACAATATACCAAAAATTCCCAAGCTGTACATTAAATTCAAATTTCCTCATACCAAAAATAATACTAAAGCTGTATATTACATTGAAATATCCTCATACCAAAACAATAGACCAAAAATTCTCAAGCTTTACATTACATTGAAATATCCTCATACCAACACAACATACCAAAAATAATACCAAACCTGTAAATTACATTGAAATATCCTCATACTAGCACAACATACTAAAAATAATACCAAAGCTGTATATTACATTCAAATATCCTCATACAATAACAATATATCAAAAATTCCCAAGTTGTTGCTAACAAACATCGAAAGTTCGGCATCAATTACAAACCACAAAAACATAGCAAAACACATTTACATGTCATTGTACTAAACTTAGCAACGTACATACCAATTAAATGTCATTGTACTAAACTTAGCAACCAACATACCAAAATATGTCATTGTGCTAAACTTAGCAACCAACATACCAAAACAGCATACCATTATCCTAAACTTAGCAACCAACACACCAAAACAGCATACCATTGTACTAAACCATTGTACTAAACTTAGCAACCAACATACCAAAACAGCATGACATTGTACTAATCTTAGCAACCAACATACCAAAACAGCATGTCATTGTATTGATCTTAGCAACCAACATAGCAAAACAGCATGTCATTGTACTAAACTTAGCAACTAACAAACCAAAAACCAAAACTACCTATTTACATGTCATTATACATAACACCTAACATACCACAACCAACATCGTGATAATTTACAAATATAAAACATCTCTGACTATGGCTTCCAATCTGGATTTTTTCTTTTCCGCTTGGCCTCCATAATTTCTATTCCCTTTTTGACTGTTGTCACAATGCGTTTGCCTTTCACTTGGTCTAGTGATGAAGAAGCATTTCCACCACCCCTTGCTGCCCCACCCTTGGCAACACCCCTACCTACACCACCCCTGGCTGCAGCACCCCTGGCTACACCACTCCTGACTGCCTCACCCCTTGTTGCCCCACCCCTGGGTGCACCACCCCTAGTTGCAGTTGATACAGTTGAAGCACCTCTTGTTAATGGGCCTTTTCTTGCAGATCCTGAACTTCGGCCACCCCTAGTCAATGGCCCTCTTCTTACAGCAGTTTCAGTTTCACAGTCATCTTCGGTTAGGTCAATGTGTACTGGGCCAGTGTTTTTTTTTGGAACACTGTGACAAATACCAGCTATCCGATCCGAATGGCAAGTCCTTGCTGCAGGCCCTCCTATAGACAACTTAGGAACTACTAGATCATCTAGATCATCTGTTAAGGCTCTAAGTGACACACCCCATGATGGAGGTAGTTCAATGCCTGCACCAAATCCATGTTCAACTATAGCAGGTCTAGGTGGAGGTGAGCCTTTGCCTTCATCAGCAACTCCAATTGCTGGTGATACGCCCTCTTCATCAGCAGCTGCAGTGGGAGGTGATACTCTTCCTTCAACAGCACCCCCGGCGGGTGGTAAATCTCTACGTACATCAGCAAATCCGGGGGGAGGTGTGTGCTCTCGCTCGTCAACAAGATGTGGGATGTGAATTTCCTTTCTCTTGGAATGTGCACCAACACTTGTAGATGCTTTCCTGTTTGATATACCTTTCTTCTTTATATGTAAAATAAAATAAAAATAAAACAAATAAAAAATAAGTTATATAAAAGACAATTATGAGGGTTAAAAAAGAAAGAAAAAGAAATAGAAATCATGTATGAGGTACTGTTTTTAACTACCTTAAAAATAGTAGATGACTGTGGACCAAGTAGTCCACCACCACATAATGCCCTAAGTAAAGACATATCCTACTAAAATACAAAATTGGTTTTAGCACAATTGTTATACAATAACTTGTTAAACAGTGGACTACAATAATACCAAATCACTTAACAAAATAAAGACAATAATACCAAATAATTGAAGTACCTTCTCCATAACTTTTTGTTTGCCTTTGGTCACTTTAGGTGTACTGGAACCATCCCTTTGTGACTGCACACATAAGAACAAAAATATATTTAGTATCACAATATTACCATGTATAAAAGTAAATAAATAGGGAGTCCTTCAAGTACCTTCTCCACAACTTTTTGTTTGCCTTTGCTCGCTTCAGGTGTACTAGAATCAACCCTTTGTGACCGCACATATAAAAACAAAAATAGGTTTAGTATCACAATATTACCATGTATATAAGTAAATAGGAAGTCCTTCCACTACCTTTTGCACAATTGTTTGTTTGCCTTTGCCTTTGGTCACTTTAGGTGTTTTCGAACCAATACTTTGTGACTGCACACACAACATCAAAAACAAGTTGAGTATCATATATAACAACGAACTATAAATATTATAAAACATATCATTATTAAACATGAGCTATATATATGAGAAACTTACAATTGGTGTATCCGACTTCTTGTTGTTAGATGCTTCACTTCTATTGGTTGGACATGACCTTTTATTGTGTCCAAGGCCATTACACTTTCCACATTTCATTCGCGCTCCGTACTTCCTCATCCGATATGGATTTCTCGGGTCTCTGCTCTCATCGAGAGCCCTTCTCCTTAGCTTCTTTGGCCTACCCGGAGCAATTCTTCCTCTTGGAGGCTCCAACTTATCATGACTTGTTTTGATCCGCTATTCCTCATTGAGCATTGGGTATATGACTGGAGCATATGCCTTCTTGTACACCTCAATAGTAAAGCACTCATCAACATAATCTTCAAGGTCCCCACAATCATAAAGTATAGTAGCCACTGCATGGGGACATGGGATTCCAATAATTTCCCACTACCTACAACCACACCTCTTTCTACCAAGGTCTACCACATATTGTCTCCTATCCGGACAAGTAACTTCAAACATAGAATCACCAGCATACTATACAATGCAATCAACTGCTTGTAACCCAATTTCTTCCAACTTTGCAGCAATCCTGGGGTATAACTTCCCAGTCAACTTCTCTATCCCTTCCCTCTTAGCTTGATATCTTTGCATCAGCTTCTTCCTTATCATCTCCAACATGGTCAAGATGGGTTTGTCACGAGCCTTCAAAATGTATGAGTTGAAACACTCACAGATGTTGTTGACTAGGAGGTCGCACTTTGGGTAGTCACTAAACCATGCCCTAGACCATGTACTAAGGTCAATCTGACTCAAATATTCATATGCGCCTTCAGTCATCTTCTTCAACTCTTCCATATGATCATTGAATTCATATTTTGTGTATGAAGATGCTGCAGCCCACAACTGTTCCTTTAGTGCCAACCCTAAATGCCCCCCAATGTCTCTAAAGTTGGCATATAAATGCCTAACACATATCCTGTTATCAACCATGGGCATAACAACCTCAAAAGCTGGCATTAGACCCTACAAAATAAAATAATTTTATGTTACCAAAACAATAGTCAAACAAATTGCATGAATATTTAAGTTGTGAACAAAAAAAAAAATTTACCTTATGTCGATCTGAAATAAATGTAGGCCTAGCATGCCTGGCATAGGTACCAAGATAAGAGACAAGGGTTTCAAGGAACCAGATCCAGCTGTCTTTAACCTCGGCTTCAACAATCGCAAAGGCAATTGGGTACATGTTATTGTTCCCATCCCTTCCAACTGCAGAAAGGAGTTGGCCCTTGAATGTTCCTTTTAGGAAGCACCCATTTACCCCAATGATCGGCCTGCAACCCTCCAAAAAGCCTTTCTTCATGGCTGCCAAAGAAACATATAGTCTTCCAAATTTTAGAGGCAAATTTGGGTTTAGTCTGTCAACTTTCATCACAACGCAGCTTCCATTGTTAGTATACCTCAAGGTTTCACAATAGTCCCACAACCTCCCATATTGGTCCTCAAGATTCCCATACAATTTTTGTTTGGCCTTCCTCCTAGCTCTGTACATCATACTTGGGTTCACATCAACACGCCATTTCTCTTTCACTTCATGTTGGATTACATCCAACGGCATGTTGGGCTGAACCCTAAACTTCTCAATTAGATTCTGTGCTATCCAAGAGGAGTTGACTATGGTGTTTCGGTATTTTCGACCACATATGTGTTTAGACAATACTGATCTTACCTAAAATGATTCTTCATCAGGTATCTTCCTTCCATACACCCTGTAATTACATTTGGCATCCCTGCATACCGCTACACACCTCATTGTTTCATTTTTCGTAAATTTGACGTCCTTTCCCCTCTTCACATTGTACACTCTCATAGCTTCCCTAAACATTTGAATGTTTGAGAATTTCATCTCAAGTTTAGTGACTGGATCCACTAGTTTCATCTCAAGTTTCATCACTGATGACTGGCAACTCAAGTATATCACTCTTAGCCATTTCGGAGTTGTCATCATCATCATTATCGTCGCCGTCACAAGATGTCTTGAAATTACGGCTACTGTTATTCCCTTCACCTCGGTTAACACCAACATCTCCCCCATCATTACCATGATGATCACTTCTATCATCATCACCTTCACCCTCATCATTATCATGTTCATCACCTCTATCATCCTCACCCTCTTCAACACCTCTTTCATCCCCATTCTGTTCCTCTTCCTGACTATTTGGTTTTGTATTTGATGGTCTAGCCCCACTATCAATGTCATCAAGATCTACATCAAAAAGATCTTCATCATCACTAATCCTATTACGCCACCAAGGGTCATTAAGGTCAACCCTCCCTCCGTCCTCATCTTCATCCTCTTCATCACAATCTTCTTTATCAACTACACCCTCCCCGAAAGAAACAACAAATAAGTGAACTACACTATGACCAGTGTACTTAGCAACCATAAATAGTACATTATGGTCATATGTAATCAAATACAAACCATTGACTAGACTTTTACCAAGTTCTTGAAAAAAGATTAAATCCCCCTAGTTGTACCAATACTGTCGACATATGCCTTCCAATTCAAAGTATGACAACTCATCAGGTCAACACTCTCTGTATGGACTGCCACATCACCCCCCACGTACTCACATCCAAGTGTACTGTTGAATCTACCACCACGGTGGACCTCAAACACTAACCTTGAATTGGCCATCCTACAAAGTGAAATAGACATTTTTAGTGAATAATTTTATTCAATTGGCCATCCTAAACCAATAATTTGAAATTAATTTCAAACTCAATAACATTTCACATATAGGCAATGCATTAGAAATTGACATGGTGAATTCCATCCAAAAGCCAACAAACCCAAACCACCATTTGAAGGAAACAAAATAAATAAATATATATATATTTCGGAAATGGGGGTTCAATTGTAACTCAATAGGAATAAGTAGAAAAAAAAAATTAAGTGAATATAATCACAATTACAACAAGGAGATGGACCATATGATGATGATTTGTAAGTCATATGTTCGAATCTATCAAGATTATAGCTTCACTATAAAAACAGGGAGATATATATAGCCAAACACCAATACTGTTTTTAATTTAAATTTCAACCAAAATCCAACATGCGGTTGCTTACATTTGTCTCTCATCCAACTTCCAAGTATATATATATGTGTGTGTGTGTGTGTGTGTGTGTGTGCATCCCTTCAAAGGAAAGTTTGATTCACAAAAAAGAATTGACATTTCCCATTGCAATTTTCAGAAATGGGGGTTCAAAATTGTAACTTAATAGGAAGAAGTAGAAAAAAAAAAAATTAAGTGAATATAATCACAAGCACAACAAGGAGATGGACCATATGATGATGATTTGTAAGTCATATGTTCGAGTCTATTAAGATTGTAGCTTCATTATAAAAACATGGAGATATATATAGCCAAACACCAATACTGTTTTTACTTTAAATTCCAACCAAAATCCAATATGTGGTTGCTTACATTTGTCTCTCATCCAACTTCCAAGTATATGTGTGTGTGTGTGTGTGTGTGTGTGTGTGCATCTCTTCAAAGGAAAGTTTGATTCACAACAAAGAATTGACATTTCCCATTGCAATTTTCAGAAATAGGGGTTCAAAATTGTCAAATAGGGAGAAGTAGAAAAAAAAAAAAAAAAATTCCCCCAAAACCCCCAAATTGACAAAAAAACCCTAGTAGATGGTCCAAAATTAATTGTAAAATTGGGGCATACCGACAAAAACGATGAACCCAAAATATTCAGCAATTCACAATAACCCCAAAACCAATATTCCCCCAAAACCCAATTAACAAAAAATCCTAGTAGATGGTCCAAAATTAATTGCAAAATTGGGGCATACCGACAAAAACGATGAACCCAAAATATTCAACAATTCACAATAACCATAAAACCAATATTCCCCAAAAACCCCAAATTAACAAAAAACCCTAGTAGATGGTCCAAAATTAATTGCAAAATTGGGGCATACCTAGATAGCAAGCGAAATTTATGGGAACAAGTAGTTTGCTGTACCCTTTCTCCACACAATGGCACCACGAACAAGGGACCACGAACAACTTCACCGAAACTGTCGGCTTGCTGTTGTCGTGATGTGTCGTGTGGGTGGGGTAGAAATAAAAGGAGACCATGCGATTTGCTGCTTGAATACACGAGTGGACCATGCTTTTGGAACTTTCTTCTTCTTCTTCTCGTGCTTCAGTTGTGTAGTGGGTTTGTTGGAGTGAAAAGGACGAGCAACGTGTGTGGGTGGGGTTCAAAAGGGGAGGGTCATCATGTAATAAAGCCATTAAGTTAGATAGAGGGCAAAATTGGAAGATAATGGGTAAAAAAGTCACGTGAGAAGCACGTGGGGTGAGTTTCGTCCATTTAGACGGAAAAATTTAATGGAGGGTTTAGATTGCCAATTTTTGAACTTTTGGGTTAAAATTGCAAAACCCCTGAAACTTCAGGGGGGTAAACTGCATTTTCCCCTTATTTCTTTCATTCTTTTGGATCGATCCCACGCATGGCTTTTTTACAATTCATGAGAAAAGTCTCCTTTGGGTTTTCTTTTTTCCTTTGGTCTTTTTGAGTTTCACATGCTTGACTTCTTCATCTGGTAATTGGCTTGGCTTGTTCATTTGCTTTTCTTTTCAAATTTTGCATTTTTCACCTCAAATTTATAATTTTTACGTTGCAACCTGCAAAAACACTAAAATACCAAAACTAACACAAAACATCAAATTATAAATAAAGCTAAAGGATTAACGAATGCAAATTAAGGGACTCAAATATGCAATATTCGGCATTCATTATGGAACATAGCACATTTTTAATAATTGATATTTTCAAGCGTTTCGATGCCTAAAAACAACTCAAAACTGTGCAATTTGAGAATCTATTATTTCTTTAAAATTGTAGAGGATGATCAGGATCCCTTACAAAAAACTATAGATTTTCAAATTACGTACGTTACGCCATTTTTAAACATCAAAACGCTTGAAAAATGCTACCTATTATAAACGTGGCCTGTTAATAAGGTAACCAAAAATAATTTCCTCCCAAAAGCGTTCCTCTTTACTTTTGTAGAAACGTTTCTTCTTCATAAAATTAAAAGACAATTTTTTGGTTAAAGCTTTTTTACAACATAGAGAGAAAAAAATCTTACGAAAGTATACTCAATTCTCAACTGGAACATACCACTTTTTTAATAATTGATACTTTTTCAAGCGTTTGATACCTAAAAACATCTAAAATTGCGCAATTAGAAAATCTACAGTTTCTTTAAAATTGAAGAGGGTGATCAGGATCCCTTACAAAAAATTGTAGATTCTCAAATTACCAAATTTATGCCATTGTTAAGCATCAAAACGGTTGAAAAATGCTACCTATTAAAAACGTGGCATGTTTTTGATTTTTTTTGCAAATTACAGAAAAATTCACCGTAGAATGATGGCTATAGATTACTTCTCGTGTGGCTTGCTTTAGGCTATATGTAGATTATTTCCTACATGGCTTTCTCTCAAGTTCAATTAATGGACTGAATCACGTATCATCCACTCTCAGAACTCACAAGCAAGAAATCATAGTCATGGTGTCTCTTCTCTCCCTCCTTACAACACTCACCGTATCAGCTTTAGCACAACCTTTGACCACCACTCGCTACGCTCCATTGCTATCTCCTTCACTACCACCCCCTTCCATTGCCAACAACTCCACCAACATTGCCTGATATCCTCATATCTGCGGTGATTTTCCCCTAGACACTTGTACCATATATTACACCGATAGGAGTGGGTACCCTTCCTGTTAGCCAGCTTATGATTATAGGCATGGGGAATGACGTTACGTGGTTTCAGTGTAAACCCTGTAATTGTTACCAAATGCCAGACGTATTCGACCCACTCAATTCCACTTCCATTTCGGTGGTGCCTTATAACTCCACTGCATGTAATCAACTCCAGCGACACGGTTGTGGTAAGAGTCAGTTTTAGTACGAGGTGGACTACCTAGATGGCTTTTTCACCAACGGCTCACTTGTGCTCAAAACGCTCACATTTGGAAGCACTGTTGTTTTGAATGTGTTTACTGGGTATGGACACTCAAACTTTGGCTTCATCCCTGGAGCCCACGGCTTGGTGGGCCTTAGAGGAGGGTCACTCTCACTGGCTACTCAACTTTGGGTACATGGACGGGCAAACATCTTCAATTATTGCTTGCTCAATCTGCATGGAGGGTCACTTGGTTGGTTGAATTTCAGCCTTCCAGATGCCGTGTTACTTGCGAGAACTGCATGGATTCCCTTATTCCGCATCTAAAAAAAAAAGACTTATTACTTTGTTGGGCTCTCGAGCCTTGGGATTGGAGACATCCAACTACCCATTCCCCAAAATAGCTTCAAATGTGGTGCGTTCATAGATTTGGGTACAACATACACCCGCCTACCAAGGCTTGTTTATGAGGCTTTTCGTAATGCCTACCATGCAAAAGTCATAAATCTTCCTCAGGCTCCTGTGACCTCCATGTTTGACACGTGCTACAACCTATCCAGCTTAGAGTCGGTTCAAGTTCCAAATGTGTCATTCTTCTTCTCAGCCAGACCAATTCTAACATTGTAAATGTGGAACATTCTAGTTGAGCAAGAACATTATGTTGGCGAGCGCATTTTTTGTTTTGCATTTGTCCCTACCAATGATACTACATCTGGTATTGGGAACACTTAACTAGCTGGAATCCATACTTCCTTCGATACAAAGGTGGGATATGTGAGATTTGGTCCGAACATTTGTGGTCCTCCAAAAATTTCTCCTCTTTGTCATGGGCATTGGCCTCCTAGAAGTACTACTAAGAGTATAGCCTTGTAGAATTATATTCCTCCAAATCCCTAATTTCTATGTTCATTTACATGCTTTTATGTGTTAATCATAAATATACATGATTGGTAAAATTCGTAATAAAGAGCAAACTGGCAATTCTATAAAAATTACGAAATTAGTGTCTTTCATTATTTCTCACCTTTATCGAGATCACTCATTCATTAAGAGGTTACGAGTATTTTTAGCCAACTAATTTCTAATTCAAAAAGTTGCTCTTTATTTTCTTCACCTTTAGTTATGGTTTTCTTAACTCATTTACATATTCTTTTGAATGGCAAAGCCTTTCCATGTGGATCTAGGAGTGGAACATTAGTGGTCATCCAAGAACATTTGTGCATCTAAGAGTTCTTGTTCTGAGGAGAACACCTGATCAGCGGGCTTTACTGATAGACTTCTCAGCCTCCTCCCACTAAGAGTTGGCATTTTTAAATTTCAATTCAATTTTTTTGGTTTCCAATTCAAATTGTAAACCTGATTTTTTTTATTTATTTTTTCGAGAAAAATATGCTTTAGAATTTTGAATCATTACCTATTTTACAATTGTGCCTCCAAATTTTAAAACAAGGCATATATTGAGGCTCCACATACTACTATTGCGTGTCTAATTAGACATTTTTACATTTCCCCCCCCCCCCCTCCCCCTCCCCCGCCCCCACCAAAATTCCTTTGAATTTATAAATAAAAAAAAAATAAAAAATAAAGGAACCATTTGAAAAAAAGGAAATTAATAGAGGCTAATATGAAAAATGGCCACCCATTTTGTTTTTTGTTTTTGGTTTTTTTTTTTTTTTTTTAATTTTTTTTCAAATTGTTATATTTTAATGAATTTAAGGGTATTTTGGAAAGAAAAATGAAAAGGTGTCTAATTTGATACGCGGTGATAGTATAAGAGGCCTTAATGTCACTTTTTAAAATTTGGAGGTGTAAGTGCAAAATTGGTAATAGTTCACAGAGCTAAAGTGTGTTTTTCCTTTTTTTTTTTTTTTTTTTTTGTCTTTATATTATTTAAAACAAAAAATTAAAAAATTTTATTATTTTAAATGGACTTGTACCACACATAGGTGGTTTTGATGCACAACGGATGATGCCGTTATAAGAACTTGTTAGGGTATATATATAGCCCATCCTATATCAATGTGGGGATGGTCCAAAACAAGGCCAATCCCAAACTATCAAGAAATGATTGCTCCAAAGAATGTATTATATATATTCAGGTCACTCAGAAACAAAATGTTAGTCTTCATATATATATATATATAGGGGCCGTAAGCAATATTGCTAATGGCCAACGTACAGAGTAAAAATCTTATGAAAATATATTTAATTCTCAACTGGAGCATATCACATTTTTAATAATTGATATTTTTCAAACGTTTCAATGCCTAAAAACAACTCAAAATTGGAAAATTTGAGAATCTACTATTTCTTTAAAATTGTAGATGGTGATCAGGATGCCTTACAAAAAATTGTAGATTCTCAAATTACGTAATTTAGGTCATTTTTAAGAATAAAAAAGCTTGAAAAATGCTACCTATTAAAAACGAGGCATATTATTAAGGTAATAAAAAAAATATTCCTCCCAAAAGGGTTGCTCTTCACTTTTGTAGAAAAGTTTCTTCATAAAATTAAAAGACAATTTTTTGGTCAAAGCTTTTTTACAATGTAGAGAGCAAGCATCTTAGGAAAATATACTCAATCCTCAACTGAATATATCACATTTTTAATAATTGATATTTTTCAAGTGTTTCAATTCCTAAAATTAACTAAAATTGTGCAATTTGATAATCTACTATTTCTTTAAAATTGTAGATTCTCAAATTACATAATTTAGGCCATTTTTAAGCATGAAAACGTTTGAAAAATGTTACCTATTAAAAATGTGGCATGTTATTGAGGTAACCAAAAACAATTTCCTCTCGAAATAGTTCTTCTTCACTTTTTTATAAAATGAATAAAACGAAGAAAACATGTATGTCACGACTTTGAAAATAAAAAGAAAAGGTAAGTTGATATTAGCTCTCTAGGTTTTCAATTCTATCAAGTGAATTCAACCTGCTGGATCACTTAACCCAAAAACACAATGTTTAGATGTAATTAATTAATTAGCATGTTTTGGTATCATAATGAACAATGCATGGAAACGTGGCAGTATACCATTGGAACTAATTAAGGAACTAAGGAAAGAAAATGATACCATTATGAAACACTTCCACATTTTGAAACTACATTTTTGAATCGATACCATGACCATCAATCCATCCAGCAAGCCTCAGACTAGATGAGCACACCAGTATGCATATATACACAATACTTCGTATTTAAATGAACTCTCATTGGCTTAATATGGTATTCTCATTAAAACATGGAACATAAA
The DNA here is from genome assembly GCF_965113065.1 of Corylus avellana. NCBI lineage: Eukaryota > Viridiplantae > Streptophyta > Magnoliopsida > Fagales > Betulaceae > Corylus > Corylus avellana. The sequence continues at coordinate 35,933,736 of NC_142490.1, read as the reverse complement.
CAAATGGACAAACATCCAGTACACCAAGCTTTGACAATCCACGATTGCTGCATGTCTCACAATAATTGCCATTTAAAAAGAGGAAAAATAAAAGAATTAATAGATATAAGTATTCAACAAAATATAGCACTTACAACTAACAAAGCACTCCTATATTAATATATAGGCTTAAACATTTATCAAAATGGAAGTACACAAGAAAAAACCTTTTACTTCTACAGTTTCTTATATATTCTTTTCTAAGCCAATGAAATATGGATTAAGAAAATGAGCCTATGGACCTATGGCTTTACCTTTATAGTAGAGGAAGCATGACCAGAGGGCTTATGATCCATTGAAGGTATGGTATTACTAGATAGGGTAGGGAGCATTACATTGTAGCACATGGTTCCATTAGGTTGATAGAGACCATAATTCCTTTATGATGCTGGTCCGCGCTTCAAATCCTCATTGAAAAAAGCAAATAAATAAACTTCAAGCCACATACTAGGCCTCAAAGGTGTCCCTTCATTTTCCAAATGCAGTCTCACTAAGTTCCTATTGTAAGTGGTAGCATTTCCTAAGGTCGCACCAATTTCATTGAGGTCCCTGTTTGATGGCCAACCAGTCTCAAAAACCTGAACCTCTATTACACCAAAGCTCATTCTAGCAATAGCATATATGACTGCATCATCTTGAGCATACAACATGTTTTCATATTGTAGCTTGTTGTACGAGTCTATGATTCTTATTGTAGGATGAAATAAAACATAATCCAAAAAAATCTTAGTTGGACCACCCTTATACACAAAAAATGGAAAGGCATTGATCCAAAAGGGAGATTTGATGTCCGACAAGAACTTTAAAAGTTCTATCATAATGCTATAAATGTTAGTTTTGAAACTTCCGGCTAAAGGTGGGCATGACACTTCGAGAATCTTTCAAGAATTCGGAGTAGAGACTTGAATGCACAAGTCTAAGCGTAATTGGAGTAAGCACCTTGAATGCTTACCATGGCCGGGACAAGATATGACAATAGGGTATTATCTTCAAGGGTGAAAATCTCATTTCCTACCACTATCCCGATAATTCTAGTGGTAGGAAAATACAGCCTAATGTGAGTGGTTACCCATTGAAGGGCTGGATTTATTAACTAAGGAAGCAACTCGTTTTCGACCGTGACTACCAATTCAATGTTGGAATTGGCGAATGTGATCAAAACTTGTGGATCAATGTCATAAATCCATGTTTTTGAGATATTAAGATATGTAAGTAAATTGAGTACCTTCTCGGGTGCGAGCAAATTATCGCTCACTCAACCATAATTTATTCCCAGTGATTTGGCTTCTAAAAGCCAAACTCTGTAGAAACACAAGCAATGAAAACAATTTGTGCTTCATAACTAATGATTAGAAAATGCCAAATGAAAATTAATGGATTTCAATCTAGAGCAACCAATTGTGTATGAAATAATCATACAAAACATAATAAATAAATAAAAACCACAAAGTAAAAACAATAAGCGTACCTAAGAAATAAAGAGAAAACATAATGAACATATGGACCATGGCAACTCTAGGACCATTAAAGATTGCCATTGTGAGAGAGAAAGATGAACGAATTTTAAGCAAGATAGATTTTTAAGCTTAAGCTGAGCAAGAGTTGCTCAGCAAGAGAGAAGCAAAGCACGAATGTATCTGAGATTGAGTGTGTTAGGAAGCGAGAGAGGAGGGCTTTGAGAGAATGGCTTGCAGAGTGATTGAATTTCAGACAAGATAGACAAAATAATCAATGAGAGTGGTTTATATATTAATGCATAAGCGTCAAATTGATACTTTATTATTATTTTTTGAGAAAAATTCACTTTACCCCTTGAAGTTTGAGGTGTTTTTCAATTTGAACCCCAATGTTTTAAATTTTTTTAATGTACCCCCTATTGTTTCAAAAATTTGCAATAGGGACCTTCCGTTATTAATTTTCCTCTAAGTGGACGGAAACTATCCCACGTGCGTCTCACGTGGGAACAATATGCATCTCTTCCAATTTTGCCCCTTAGTAAAGCTAGTGAAATGACCTAATTGCCCCTCATTAAAACCCAACGCATTTTGCAATTTTTTAAGTTAGCTTCCCTTTGTTGGTCCACTGTTGGTCCTTCTCCCTTTCATTCCAACACCCACACATGACACAACACTCTCTCTTGTGCTCCCAATGACAAAGGCAACACTCTCTCTAGTGTTTCTCTTTTGTTTTGTTTATTCAAGCAGCAAATCGTGGTCCCCTTGTATTTCTACCCCACCCACACAACACACACATGACAATAGCTGTGGCAATAGAGTTTTGGTGCTCCTAGCGACAGCAATGAGGAGAAATCGTGGAGATTGCATGGAGAAATTCTACAACACACTACTTGCTTACATAAACTTGGCTTTCTTATGAGGTATGCCCCAATTTTCCATTTAATTTTTAACCATATACTATTTTAGGGTTTTATGTAAAATTGGGGGGGGGGGGGGGGGGGTTAAGGGAATATTGTTTAGGATTCTTGTCAAATGTTTAAGGGAATATTGTTTAGGGAATATTGTAATTTTCCTCTAGAATCTCTTTATTGCCCTCTAATTTTCAACCATTAACAAGAGTTAGGGTTTTGAATAAATTTGGGTATTTTTGGGAATATTGTGGGTTCTTGTAAATTAATTGGAAATGTAGTTTGGTAGATGATGGTAGTTTAGATGCTTTCAAATGTGATCTTGTTTAAAACAAATGTGCAAGTAGACTAATTATGTATTAGTCTATCATGTTGAATGGATACCTTAAATGAAGGTACAAGCTTTTTTGGTTCAACTCATAGTAGTGCTTCATCTTCAGTGCAGCGCATTTGCTTCTGCGAGCGGCCCACTATTGTCAAAGACCGCCCACACTGAGAAAAACTTTGGAAGGAGGTTAGTAAGTTGCGAAAATTGGAAGGCAAATACTTGATATTTTATGTAATTAGGATATGAACATGATTTTTTTTTATTAAAAAAAAAAAGGTTGGTGATTATTAGTTGCGATGTGTTTTGCAGATTAACCAAGTTTGTGGCTTCTTTGAATGGCTTGATCCTAAAATGTGTGACTTTGGTAAGAAGGTGGCACATCGTTTGCAACAGAGGCATAGATTTTTGGAGGCTCATGCAAAACGATATGAAACTGTTGAGGTTATCCCACATTGGTTGTGGAAGGGGCTGGTGGTCGGTTTATAAGTATGAGGGAAAACCTCACCTCTTGAGCTAGCTTTTAGGGTTGAGATAGGCCCAAAACCACCCAACACTAGTATATTTGTTGGAGTGGTCCCTCTTTATGTGGGGGCCAACCCACGTGGATAAGCACAACCTTTGTGCGCAATATAAAAGGAAAAGCACTTTGTGCTTTTGCGTTCACGTGAGACTAGGGGACTAAGAGACAGAAAGAAGAGAAAAGTAAGGAGAAGAAAGAAAGAGTGCGGCGTAGGGAGAGAGAAAAAGAAAAAGAAGAAAAAGGGTTACGCCTTTTTCACATCCGTCATAGATTGGAAGGTCGTTTGTGGTTCGATCTTGATGCAATTTTAGAGTGTTGAACCTGACGACGAGTGCTACGTATTGACTGGTGTCGATCGTTGGAATTCTTCTCTAGTCGCTTGGTTGCTAATACCTACTTGGTGAAATCTTTCTTTATTCTTGTTGGAATCCACTTTAGGATGATGAATTTATGTTTAATTCAAGAATACATGTATTCTTGATGTGGTGATAACCTTTAGATATTTCTCTAGGGAAGACAATTGTAAACTCATTATTGTTCATAGTGAAATATTTAACTGGACTAAGTCCCGTAGTTTTTACCTTCGCATTGGAGGGTTTTCCACGTAAAAATCTTGGTGTCTTGCTTGTGGGTTTGCTTGATTATTATTTTGCTACTGTGTTACTATTTAATTTGCACAAAGAGGGGTAGATTAATTTCACTGAGCATCTGAAATTGGTGTTTACCCCTAACAAAGTGGTATCAGAGCCTTTAGTTCATTGTTCGTGTGGAGTTCTTGTGTGAATTAAATGGAAAAGTCATCTAACAGCATAGTTAAACTCACAGCTTCTAACTATTCAATTTGGAAGACTAGGATGGAAGATATTTTGTATTGCAAGGAATTGTTTGACCCCATTGAGTTGAAAGGTGTCAAACATGTCGCTACAACCAATGATGATTGGAAAAAATTGAATAGAAAAGCTGTTGGATATATTAGGCAGTGTGGGTTGATCAAAGTGTCTTTCATCATGTAACTAAAGAAGTTGATGTTTACCATCTTTGGCAGAAGTTAGAGAGTCTTTATGAACGAAATACTACTCAAAACAAAGCCTTTGTGATAAAAAGGCTTGTGAATTTAAAGTACAAAGATGGGCATAGTGTTACGAAGCATCTGAGTAATTTCCAGGGATTGTTGAATGAGTTGTCTACCCTGAAACTTGCACTAGATGATGGGGTGCAAGCATTACTTGTGTTGAGTTCTTTGCCAGACAGTTGGAAAACCTTGGTGGTGTTGCTCAGTAATTCGGCTCCCAACGATGTGATAACTATGAGTATGGTAAAAGACAGCATGTTTAATGAAGAGGCAAGAAGGAAAGAGCAAGATATTTCTTCTCATTTAGAGGCACTTGTTATAGAAAGGCGGGGGAGAAGTAAAAGCAGATAAGCTCACAGGTATGACAGTCATGACAAGTCAAGAGGAAAGGCCTATTCAAAAATAGACATAAAATGTTTTCACTGTAGCAAGTCTGGGCATATAAGAAGAGATTGTAGAAAGTTTAAAACGGAACAGTTTGAAAGGAAAAGATGAAGAAGGTCAAGAAGAAAAAGACACAACAGCTGTTGCACCTGATGGTGATGTTGTATTTGCTTTTGATGAAGATTATGCTAATCTCACATGTGATGAATCTATGTGGGTAGTTGATACAACAGCATCTTTTCATATTACTCTACATAGAGATTTCTTCTCTTCCTACACTAGTGGTGATTTTGGTTGGGTCAGGATGGGAAATGAAGCAAAGTGTAAAGTTGTGGGCATGGGAGATATACAGCTAGAAACCAACATTGGGTACAAATTGATTCTCAAGGATGTTAGACATATTCCTAAAATGCGCTTCAACTTGATTTCTATTGGGAAACTTGATGATGAAGGCTACCACAATTACTTTGGAGGTGGACAGTGGAAACTGAGCAAGGGTTCTCTTATCTTAGCCAGGGGAAAGAAGATCAACACTCTCTACAAGACAGCTGAAAGACTAGTCAAGGGAGATGCAATTGTTGTTGAGAATGAAAACTCCACTAAGCTATGGCACAAGTGGCTTGGTCACATGAGTGAGAAGGGACTTCAGATTCTCGCCAAGGAACAGCTCCTACCTAATAATAAAGGTACGTCACTAACGCCCTGTACTCATTGTATTGTTGGAAAACAAAGAAGAGTTTCATTTCAAAAATCCTCTTCATCAAGAAAGTCTAATATTCTTGATTTAGTTCATACTAATGTCTGCACTATGAACACTAAAACTCTTGGTGGTACTCTTTATTATGTGACTTTTATTGATGACCATTCTAGAAAGGTATGGGTGTTTGCTTTGAAAACCAAAGATCAGGTATTGGGTGTGTTCAAAGTTTTTCATATGAAGGTTGAAAGAGAAACTGGAAGGCAATTAAAATGCGTTCGTGCAGACAATGGTGGTGAATACAGAGGACCGTTTGAAGAGTATTGCAAAAGCCATGGGAGTAGGCTTGAGAAAACTATGCCTAAGACTCCGCAGCATAATGACGTAGCAAAGAGAATGAACAGAACCATCTGTGAAAGAATAAGGTGTATGCTCTCTCAAGCAAAATTGCCTAAACATTTTTTGGGTGAGGCAATGAGAATAACAGTTGACTTGGTAAATCTTTCTCCTTCAGTTCCTTTGGATGGTGACATTCCTCAAAGGGTTTGGACAGGGAAAGATGTTTCTTTTGAGCACTTGAGAGTGTTTGGCTATAGGACATTCGTCCATATTCCTAGAGATGAGAGGTCAAAGCTTGATAGCAAAGTCAAGCAATATATCTTCATGGGCTATGGGCATGAGGATTTTGGTTACAGATTGCGGGATCTAGTTAATAAGAGAATCATACGAAGTAGATATGTCGTATTCTTTGAAGATCAAACCATTGAAGACTTGGATAAGAAAAAGGTAGAGTCTCTTGGTGAATATCGTGTTGATTTGGATCCCGTTATTCCTCCTTGTGTGATGCATGATGAACACATGGGAGATGTACAAGAAGAACAGGTTGATACAGTTGGTGAAAATGGTGAGCCTGTAATTGATAATGTAGAGTTAGAAGAGCACCCAGAGCAAGCTTCTTCAGAACCATCCGCTGAGATTCAGTTGAGGAGACCTACCAGAGACCGACAGCCTTCCAGAACATATTCAGTTAATGACTATGTGTTACTTTCTGATGGGGGAGAGCTAGAAAATTATCAAGAGGTTATGCTGCATGACCAAAAAAATCAATGGTTAGAAGCCATGCAAGACGAGATGAAATCCTTGCATGAGAATCACACATTTGATTTGGTGGAACTGCCTAAGGGCAAGAAAGCACTCAAGAATAAATGGGTGTTCAGATGCAAGATTGAACCAAACAAATCACAGTCAAGGTACAAGGCACGACTAGTTGTAAAGGGGTTCGGTCAAAAGAAGGCATTGATTTTGATGAAATTTTCTCACCCGTGGTAAAGATGTCTTCTATCAGAGTTGTCTTGAGTTTGGCTGCCAAAATGAATTTGGAGATCGAACAGCTTGATGTGAAGACTGCTTTCCTTCATGGTGACTTGGAGGAAGAAATTTATATAGAGTAACCAGAGGGGTTCACAGCTAAAGGCAAAGAACACTTAGTGTGTCAGTTGAAAAAGGGCTTGTACGGACTCAAGCAGGCATCGAGACAGTGGTATAAGAATTTGATTCCTTTATGGTTGATCATGGGTATGATAGAACTACATCAGATCATTGTGTGCTTGTGAAGAAATTCTCTGATGGAGAATTTATTATTCTCTTACCATATGTGGATGACATGTTGATTGTTTGTCGTGACACTAGTAAAATTGACAGACTAAAGAAAGAATTAAGTAAGTCCTTTGCTATGAAGGACTTAGGACCTGCAAAGCAGATCCTTGGTATGAAGATCTCTTGTGATAGGAAAAAGGAAAATTGTGTCTATCACGAGAGAGTTATATCGAGAAGGTATTGGACAGGTTCAACATGAGCAAGGCAAAACCGTTGAGCTCTACACTTGAAAGTCATTTGAAGTTGATTTCAAAGAAAAGTTCTACAAGTGAGAAAGAAAAAGGTGAAATGAAGAAAGTGCCTTACGCATCAGCCGTGGGTAGCTTAATGTACGCCATGGTGTGTACGAGGCCTGATATCGCTCATGCAATTGGAGTTGTGAGTCGGTTCCTTTCTAATTCTAGCGAAGAACATTGGGCAGCTGTGAAATGGATTCTTAGGTATCTCAGAGGTACTTTGAGAGTATCTTTGTGCTTCGGCAATGGCCAACAGGTGCTTAATGGGTTTACAGACACAGATATGGTTGGGGATATTGATTTTAGAAAATCTACTTCAGGGTACCTGATTACTTATTCAGGGGGAGCAGTGTCCTGGCAATCCATATTGCAAAAGTGTGTTGCTTTGTCTACCACAGAGGCAGAGTACATTGCTATCACTAAAGTGGCCAAAGAATTGTTATGGATGAAAAAGTTCTTACAAGAACTGGGTCTACAGCAAGAGAGGTATGTACTTTACTGTGACAGCCAAAGCACAAAGGAAAAGCACTTTGTGCTTTTGTGTTCACGTGAGACTAGGAGACTAAGAGACAAAAAGAAGAGAAGAATAAGGAGAAGAAAGAAAGAGTGCGGCATAGGGAGAGAGAAAAAGAAAAAGAAGAAAAAGGGTTATGCCTTTTTCACATCCATCAGAGATTAGAAGGTCATTTGTGGTTCGATCTTGATGCAATTTTAGAGTGTTGCTCCTGACGACGAGTGCTACGTATTGACTGGTGTCGATCGTTGGAATCCTCTCCAATCACTTGGTTGCTAATACCTACTTGGTGAGGTCTTTCTTTATTCTTGTTGGAATCTACTTTAGGGTGATGAATTTATGTTTAATCCAAGAATGCATGTATTCTTGATGTGGTGATAACCTCTAGATATTTCACTAAGGAAGACAATTGTAAACTCATTATTGTTGATAGTGGAAGATTTAACTGTTGAAAATAATTTGGATGGTACACAAATTCTCATTGATATAAAATAATTACAGTATGAAAATTAACAATAAAATAAATAAAATACAAGAGATGAAAAATAAAGTATAGAAAGATCTCACAATACTATAGAATCACGCACGAGCGTTGTCCTTAAAGGTTGATTTGTGCCTCCTTGAGCGTATAAGTTGATGCGATCGGATCCTTTGACACGCAACCTCCCAGGATTAGACTATAGTGTCTACCTTCATTATGGACGCACTTCCAATAACGAAGATTAATAGAACAACCCATTGATTTGCTTGATAAAAAGCCACATAGAGAAAAACCCCGAATAAAAGACACTAGGAGGACTTTTATTTATGAGCAAAACTAGATAAATATGCCACCAAAAATTGGATGTAAATATAGAAGATGTTTTTTCTTTCTCAAGTAAAGACGACAATAAAACTAACAAATATAGTCTTTTTTTTATTGCTACTTTGTTAAAAGGTGTAAACTTAAATTATGGTAAAACTTGAAGAAATGTAATACCAAACGTATTAAACGATCAAACCATTGAAGACTAAAAACCATTAAACTCACCAATGGTCATAAATCTTAGAGAAAATCATTTGGTCAAAAAAGAGAGTTAATGACCAACGGATACAAACGGAAATGTAAAAGTTGATATTTCTTTTCAACTAAAACTCATGAAGATGTGATAAATGCAAAATGGTCATAAAAGATATATATACATTTAAAGCTTATGACAATATGTTGAAGACTTGGTCTTCAATGATTGAAATAGTCATTAATAAAATAATTAAAAGCATGTAAATAAAACTTTAATGATTAAATGGTTAAAACAAAAATAATGGCTTTTGCAAAGTTTTTAATAACAAAACAACTGAAAAATAATATTTGTAACACATATATTACAACAATAACTAGACTAGGTTCTGTGGCTTTTACCTTCGCATAGGAGGGTTTTCCACGTAAAAATCTCGGTGTCTTACTTGTGGGTTTGCTTGATTATTATTTTGCTACTGTGTTACTATTTAATTTGCACAAAGAAAGTATATTAATTCCGCTGAGCATCTGAAATTGGTGTTCACCCCTAACAGAAACAGTGGTTGAGGTTGAAGTTGGGAAGGTGAGGGCAAAAAATGAGAAGGTGAAGACAGAACTAGTGAATGAAATATCACAGTATCGTAAAGAAATCGAGATTGGAGAGATAAAGCTACATGCAATAAAGAAGAATTACCATACAATCATTGTCTGTTCATGGATATTAATTTTGTTTGCATTGGGCATGTTCTTCTTTGGATACACCCCCAAATGTCACTATGTCTCAAAGTAGGCCGTGTGATGCTGTGATGAGATTGCCCGTCATGTTCGATCTGGTGGATCTTGCTGTAGTTTTTTGTTGTGGTTTTGTGTTGTATTAGTAAGCAACATGTAGTATACTAGAAGTTTTTATCCTTGCTTACATTATGTAGTCGTATGTGGAATGCTTTTGGTTCGAGACATTAGTCCCATGTGAGATTTATTTTGTTTAAAGACTATAATTTGCATTATTGTGTTGACAACCTTCCAATGAGTATGTAGTATGTGTTTACAAAATTAATTATGTAGTATGTATTTACCAATCCAAAGAAAGAATATCTGTTTACAAAATTATTCATTGAATATTATGAAATCTGTTCAAACATACCAAAACTATAAAATTGCATGAATATTTACATACCACCAAACATATCACTAATAATAAAGTTACATGTCATTTTACATAACAAAAAATATACCAAAACTATAAATGCATAATGTCATTGTACATAACACAAAACATACCAAAACTACCATTGGCATAACTGTAAGTCTAAAACATTACAACATTTACAAGTCTAAAACGTCCTTGGCTAGGGCTTCCAATCTGGATTCAGTCTTTTTCCCCTTAGCTTCCATAATTTCAATTCCTTTTTAGACTGTTGTAACAATGTGTTTGCCTTTCACTTGGTCTGATGATGAAGAAGCAATTGCACCACCCTTGACAGCCCCACCTCTGGCTACACCACCACTAGTTAATGACCCTCTTCTTGCAACTCCACCTCTGGCTGAACCACCACTAGTGAATGGCCCTCTTCTTGCAGTTCCTTTGGTTGCACCACCTCTAGTTAATGGCCCTCTTCTTGCTACAGCGTCAATTGGACATTCATCTTCAGTGTCAATGTGTATTGGGCTAGTGTTTTTTATGGGACCAATACGTCAAATACCAGCTATCCAATATGAATGGCGAGTCCTTGTTGCAGGCCCTCTTGTGGACAATGTAGTCTCTACTAGATCATTTGTTGAGGCTCTAATTTACACACCCCATGCTGGAGGTAGGATAATGCCAGCATTAAATCCTTGTTCATGGTCAGCAAATGTAGGTGGAGGTGATTCTTTTCTTTCATCAACAAATCCAGATGAAGGTGATTCTCTTCTTTCATCAGCAAATCCAGGTGGAGGTGTGTGGTCTCACTCATCAACAAGTTTTGGGGCATTAGTTGCTTTCGAATTTGCACCACTTGGATGATTTTTACTTTTGCCCTACTTTCCAACCGACCAATACAAAAAAAGTTAGTACCTTCGATGTTATGTACGCAATAGTTAGAGTATGCTGAAGTACCTTGCTCTTGGAATGTGAACCACCAACTGATATATAATAATACCACAATAAACTTGTAGGAACTTTTGGGAAGATTCCTTGCTTTAACAACATCTTAGGATTCTAATATCCACATCTACTATATATGTTTTGTAAATGTTTCACAAACATATATTAATTAACAAAATGATGCATCCAAGTATTTGCAACTTTGGGTGAAAGAGTCATACAAACTGAGGGTTTGAATTTTGAACCTTTTTTTTTTTCAATCTAATCACTAATCAATTGTATGTGAGTTTCTCAAATATTTTAATTGAATTTTAAAAATTTGGTTTCTTGACATGCAAAAAAAATTGACAAGTAGTATATGGACTTTAAATCCCAAATTCCCAATATACAATGTATGATGCTCAATTTTTCAATACAGTCCAATTGAAAAGAGAAAATCCTCAATATCAATAGTAAAAAATATTCCCCAAACAATATTCCCTAAACAATTGACAAGAACCCTAAACAATATTTCCCCAAACCCCCCAATTTTACACTAAACCCTAAAGTAGATGGTCAAAAATTGAAAGAAAAATTGGGGCATACCTCGTAAGAAAGCCAAATTTAAATAAGCAAGTAGTGTGCTGTAGAATTTCTCCATGCAATCTCCACGATTTCTCCTTGTTGCTGTCGCTGGGAGCACCAAAACTCTGTCAGCTTGCTGTTGTTGTGTGTGTGTCGTGTGGGTGGGGTAGAAAACAAGGGGATCACGATTTGCTGCTTAAATAAACAAAACAAAAGAAAAGCACTAGATCCAGCTGCTGTCTCTGTCGCTGGATGCACAAGATCGTGTGTGGGTGTTGGAGTGAAAAGGAGAAGGAGCAAAGTGGGGTTCAAAAGGGGGGTTGACGCGTTTTGTTTTGCAAAATGCGTTGGGTTTTACTGAGGGGAAAAATTGGAAGAGAATTTATATTGTTCCCACGTGAGATGCATGTGGGATAATTTCCGTCCACTTAGGCGGAAATTAGTAACAGATGGTTCTTATTGCAAATTTTTGAAACAATAGGTGGTACATTGAAAATTTTTAAACATTGGGGTACAAATTGAAAAACATTTCAAACTTCAAGGGGATAAAGTGAAGTTCCCCTTATTTTTTCATAGAACTGTAATCTTAAGGCTTAACTCGGCAACTATCAATGGGTCTCTTTCATGTCATAAAACTAGTCATGTTGTATCAACTTCTTGTTTAACCAAGTAACTGTATTGATTAGTATTAAGTGTAGAGTGCATGATTTATATGCACCATAATTGCGTCCAAATAAAAAAAGGGTAATTAATTACTTTACAATGAAATATTTGGACACAAATTTCCTCCAAACTGGTTTGGAGGAAATTTCTTTCAACCTATTTCAATAGGTGACAAGTGTCATCTCTTACATTTTTAAAAAATATATATTTTTAAGAGTCATTTATTACCATTCTACTAACCTAAGAACATAAACATTAAATTTTTAGAAACCCAAAGATGTTGAATGACACTTGTCACTTATTGAAATAGGTTGGAGAAAATTTGTGTCCATTTGAGAATCTACTATTTCTTTAAAATTGTAGAGGATGATTAGGATCCCTTACAAAAATTGTAGATTTTCAAATTATGTAATTTAGGTCATTTTTAGGAATCAAAACGCTTGAAAAATGCTACCTATTAAAAACATGGCATGTTATTGAAGTAAGAAAAAAAAAAAAATCCTTCCGAAAGGGTTCATTTTCACTTTTGTAGAAAAGTTTATTCTTCATAAAATTAAAAGACAATTTTTGGGTGTAAGTTTTTTTACAACGTAGAAAGCAAGAATCTTATGAAAATATACTCAATTATCAACTGGAACATATCACATTTTTAATAATTGATATTTTTCCAGCGTTTCGATTCCTAAAAACAACTAAAATTGTGCAATTTGAGAATCTATTACTTCTTTAAAATTGAAGATGGTGATTATGATCCCTTACGAAAATTGTAGATTCTCAAATTACGTAATTTAGGTCATTTCAAAGCATCAAAACGTTTGAAACATGTTACCTATTAAAAACGTGGCTTATTATTGAGGTAACAATAAAAATTTTCCTTTCAAAATGGTTCTTCTTCACTTTTGTAGAAATGCTTCTCTCCTATAAAATGAATATTATGAAGAAAATATGTCGGTCACGACTTTGAAAGTGAAAATAAAAGAAAACTTGATATTAGCTCTATAGGTTTTCAATTTTATCAAATAGATTCAACCGGCTGGATCACTCAACCCAAAAACATATTGTTTAGATGTAATTAATTAATTAGCACGCTTTAGTATCGTAATGAACGATGCATGGAAACATGGCAGTGAACCATTGGAACTAATTAATTCCCTCAAAGAAGCTAAAGTCGGTATCATATATAATGCACACTCACAAAGATCCAAGCAAGAAAACACGTACAATCATGGCGTCTCTCCTCTCCCTCCTTACAATACTCACCATATCAGCTTTAGCACAACCTCCAACCACCACCCCCTACACTCCATTGACATCTCCTTCATTAACTCCCACTCCATTTCCAACAACTCCACCAACACCGCCTAATATCTTCATGTTTGCAGTGATTTTCCCCCAGACATTTGGGGCAATTTGATAATCTACAATTTTTTTGTAAAGGATCTTGATCATCTTCTACAATTTTAAAGAAATATCAAAGTCTCAAATTGTACAATTTTAGTTGTTTTTAGGCAGCGAAACGCTTGAAAAATATCAATTATTAAAATCTTTTTTACAACGTAGAGAGCAAGAATCTTATAAAAATATACTTAATTCTCAATGGGAACATATCACATTTTTAATAATTGATATTTTTAAGCGTTTCGATGCCTAAAAACAATTAAAATTTGTAATTTAAGAATATACTATTTCTTTAAATATGTAAAGGATGATCAGAATCCCTTACAAAAAAATTGTAGATTCTCAAATTACGTAATTTAGACTATTTTTTAGCATCAAAATGCTTGAAAAATGCTACATACTTTTGACCACTTCCATTCAATAGTGGATCCCACTAACAATATGTCATTTTTTTATTATCCTTTTCAAGCTCAATTTTTTTTTTCTTTTTCACAATTATTTATGTGATCATATGGGTTTCAGTGTTTCACTAACCTATTTGTGTGAAAGTTCCATAATCCCGTCCATCTTTCAACATGCGGCTTTCTCTGACGTACAATAAAAAATAATAGTTAAATATTATTTTCCCTCCATTTTGATTCTAACAAAGGCCGAACTAAATGGGCCTACATACACTAACCGCATCACATTGGATTCACCTAAGGGTTACTCAAAGCCTATGGCAGGGGATGTTACAACTAAATACTTCATTTTCTCTATCATATGTTAATTTGTAAATGTTGATTCCTCTTAACAAAATGCTAATGTGTTAGTGTGCACATCACAAGATCTCGTAAAAAAAAAAAAAAAAAAAAAAAAAAAAAAAAAAAAAAAAAAAAAAACTAATTTTATCTTCAATTTTGTTCTTTTTAATTGTGCTTTCCAGCTACTAATTATCCAAATTAAAATGCTTCAATGGAAGGAACTTTAGCTTTTCTAGCTAAGCACATATTCAAATTGCATTTTCAAGTACTTACAATATGTCAATAGGGGGACTTTTAAGCCTTGTGTATCTAAAAAGTAAAAACATCTCCAAATTAAGATGAGAAAGATTAGGGGGACCAGTTTCGTAATTTTTATATAATTACAAGTTTGCTCCTCATTACAAATTTGATCAATCAAGGATATTTATAAATAACATATAAAAGCATGTAAATAAACATAGAAATAAGGAACTTGGAGGAATATAATTCGCCAGGGCTATACTCTTAGTAGTACTCCTAGGAGGCCAATGCCCATGACAACGAGGAGAACTTTTCGGAGGACCACAGATGCTCGGACCAAATCCCACATATCCCACCTTTGTATCGAAGGAAGTCTGGTTTCTAGCTAGTTGAGAGTTCTCAATAATAGATGTAGTATTATTGGTAGGGATAAATGCAAAACAAAAAATGCCCCCACCAACATAACTTTCTTGCTCAACTAGAATGTTCCACATTTCCAATGTTAGAATTGGTCCGACACATTTGAAACCTGAAACGACTCTAAGCTAGATAGGTTGAAGCATGTGTATGTTGTACCCGAATCTATGATCGCGCCTCCTTTGAAGCTGTTTTGGGGAATGGGTAGCGGCATGTCTCCAATCCCAAGGCCCGAGAGCCCGACAAAGTAATAAGTCTTCATTTTTTAGGTGTGGAGTAACGGAATCCATGCGGTTCCCACAAGTAACACTGCATCGAGAAGGCTAAAATTCAACCAACCAAGTGACCCTCCATGCAGATTGGGCAAGCAATAACTAAAGATGCATGCCCGCCCATGTACTCGAAGCAGAGCAGCCAGTGAAAGTGGGCCTCCTCCAAGGCCCACCAAGCCATGGGCTCCAAGCACAAAGTCGAAGTTTGAGTGCCCGCACCCAGTAAACACATTCAAAATAGCGGTGCTTCCAAACATGAGCGTTTCGAGCACAAGCGAGCCGTTGGTGAAAGAGTCGTCCAGGTAGTCCACCTCATACTAACACTGACTCTTGCTGTGATCGTGTCACCAGATTTTACTACAGGCAGTGGGTTCACAAGGCACCGCTGAAATGGAAGTGGAATTGAGTGGGTCAAATATGCCTGCCATTTGGTAACAATTACAAGGTTACACTGAAACTATGTAACGTCACTCCCTGTGTCTATAATCATAAGCTGGCTGACAAGAGGGGTACCCACTCCTATTGATATAATATATGCACTAAATGTCTGGGGGAAAATACCGCAGACATGAGGAGACCAAGAGATGTTTATGAAGTTGTTGGCATGAATGGAGAATGTGTAGCACTCCTCAAGAAAAAAAAATAAAAAAATAATACTAAAAAATAATATTTAATTAGAAGAGATTGTTAAAATAGCTATTTTGCTGGAGTATGTTGTGAAAAACTAGTAGCTAAAATAGAAAAAATAGTATTTTGAGAGGTTAAAATAGCAACCCTTGCTGGATATGTTCTTAGAGCGTGTAGTGAAAAAGTAGTAGCTAAAATGAAAAAAAATTGTATTTTGAGTGTTAAAATGAAAACCCTTGCTAGAGATGCTTTAATATCAACTTTTCTTTTCTTTTCACTTTCAAAGTCGTGACCTACATGTTTTCTTAATAATATTCAAAATAATTTGACCAAAGATTTTCTTTTAATTTTATAAAGAATAAGCATTTCAACAAAAGTAAAATGGAACCCTTTTGGCGGGAAAACATTTTTTGGTTACCTCAATAATATGCCACATCTTTAATAAGTAGCAATTTTCAAGCGTTTTGATGCTTAAAAATGGCCTAAATTACGTAATTTGAGAATCTACAAATTTTTTTTTTTTTTTTTTTTCTTAAAAAAAAAAACAAATTGTAGGGGATCCTTATCATTCTCTACAATTTTAAAGAAATCGTAGATTTTCAAATTGAGCAATTTTGGTTGTTTTTAAGAATCAAAACACTTGAAAAATATCACTTATTAAAAATGTGATATGTTCCACTTGATAAATGGGTATATTTTCATAAGATGTTTGCTCTCTAAGTTGTAAAAAAGCTTTGACCAAAAAATTGTCTTTTAATTTTTTGAAGAATAAGAGTTTCCACGAAAGTGAAGATTAACTCTTTCGGGAGGAAATGTTTTTTAGTTACCTCAATAACATGTCACATTTTTTTAATAGGTAATATTTTCAAGCATTGTGATGCTTATAAATGGCCAAAATTATGTAATTTGATAACCCACAAATAAAAAAAAAAAATTTAAAAAAAATTGAAGGGATCCTGATCATCCTCTACAATTTTAAAGAAATAGTAAATTATCAAATTATGCAATTTTGACTTTTTTGCAATAGAAACTTTTTCGACAAAAAAGATAAAATTTGCTTGTTTCGTGCATGCTCTTCTTCTCATTCATGCATGCACTTCTTCGGCTATTTCTCTCTAATATCAACCTTAAGCTAAAGTCAGTAAAGTACAATATCATATAATGCATGAAAACGTGGCAAAAGGGTTGGAGGGCTAAAGGGGATTTTTCTACCCA
Source organism: Corylus avellana (assembly GCF_965113065.1). NCBI lineage: Eukaryota > Viridiplantae > Streptophyta > Magnoliopsida > Fagales > Betulaceae > Corylus > Corylus avellana. Next base: position 35,916,703 of record NC_142490.1, on the reverse strand, counting down.
AGTTCTCCTCCATTTGGTGAGAGTTAAAAAAAAAAAAGCTTGTGTTGCTATATTTGATGGAACTAATACTTTACTTAACCCTTACAATTTTTCTACCCATGTTCTCCTCTGTTTGATGAGATTTAAAAAAAAAAAATGTGTTGCTATATTTGATGAAACTGATACTTTACTTAACCCTTACAATTTTTGCAAATTATAGAAAAATTCACCACATAATGATGGCTATGGATTACTTCCTGCATGGCTTGATTTAGGTTATATATAGGTTACTTCTAGTGTGGTTTGAATTAATGGACTGAATCACGTATCATCCACTCTCACAACTCACAAGCAAGAAATCACAGTCATGGTGTCTCTCCTCTCCCTCCTTACAATACTCACTATATTAGCTTTAGCATAACCTCCGACCACCACCCCCGAAAGTTAGTTCCCAAATGATGTGTCATCATCTCATAAGATTTATTATTTTGGGAAGTGTGTCACCAACTTATGGGACGGTGACAGCTCATTTGGGAACCAACTTTTGGGAAGAAAATTTGGAGTAGATTCTTTTGACAGCTCATTCCGGAAACTTCAGTTGACAGAGTTGGAGGAGCTGCAACAAGATGCATATGATAGTGCTCGCCTTTATTAGGAGCGAACTAAGGCTTTTCATGACAAACATATCCTGCCCAAGCCATTTGTGCCAGACCAGAAAGTATGGTTCTTCAATTCCAAACTCCGGCTTTTCCCTGGGAAGCTCCGCTCAAGATGGGACGGTCCTTTCATAGTCACCTCGGCGTCACCCCATGGCGCCGTCGAATTGCGGGACCCAAAGGATGACACTCTGTTCAAGGTCAACGGTCAAAGGTTGAAGCCCTGCACCCAGAACTTCGAGCCAGGTACAGACGTGGAATCCGTCAATTTGACGGATCCCATCTATTTTAGCACGGCTGCCACCTGATTCAGGAGCATCTTCTTCTGCGCCGCAGTGACAGGTCAGGTACTCCTTTCCCTTGTATTGCTTTATTGTCTATATCCACACACTGAGGACATTGTGTATTTTAAGTTGGGGGGTGTGGGCATGCATGATTAGTTCTGAGCATGCAATTAATTTTCCTGTTGTGATTTGAAATTCATTGATGGGCTTAATATGACGAACACATGATCACTTGATTAAAGAATTTAAATTGTGTTACTTTAATTGGCAACATGAGATATTACTTGTTTCAATTTGATTTTCACAAGCACACTAGCATATAGTCTCTGGGGCATAAAATCTAGAATCAGTGATGTTTGGTTTTAATATTTGGAATGTAGTTGAGTAACTTATCGAGAAAATGACCTTGGCATAAATTCTTAAAAAAAAAAAGATAAATAAAATAATAAAATAAAATAAAAAATAAAAAATAAAAATTGATCATTTTGAGCTTTCCACCAAGTAACCGAACCTCTTGCCTCATTAAGCAGTGAGTGTTCGTGTCAAAAAGTGAGAAGTTTGGTTTGATTGATAAAAAAAAATAAAAAAAAATAAAAAAATAAAAAAGCTTAGCTTCGTAGCCTTTTTGATCTGAGTTAGTAAGTCATTAGGGGTGTCTTTACACCTAATGCCCTAAAACCGTCTGGTTTGGAAGTCATTAGCTTAACGCTCAATACATGGGTCAATCAGAAAGCTTAAGGGAGCTAAGTACTAAAAAAAAAAAAAAAAAATTTGCCTTGGTTGTTTTATCCGATGGGGAGTCTAATGAATTTTGAGTATTGATCCATGCATGATTGAGATGAGTTTTGAAATCCCATTACTGTGTGTTGAGTTCATATACGCTAGTTGAATCCTATAATATCTCATAATTGCCATGATTGAAGCTAATTTGTAATTTCCTGAAATTGTGAAGATAGTGTTTGTTCTATTAAGCCTGCTAATGAATGAGAACCATGATAGTCATGATATTGCATTCTTGGGAACTACATGGTTGAAAAATATTTGTGGGTATCATTCCTGGAAAACCTTCACGAGACTTCACTCGTCTTCTATGGAACTCCTAGGGGTTTAAAAGGCTTGTTGCATACGCTAAATGCAACCGTATATCCCTCGAAAGATGGATTTATCTTTTTATTTTTCACTTTATTTTCTGTTTTTGTATTGCTAAGGGACTAGCAATATGTAAGTTGGGGGGTGTGATAAGTGCCGAATGTTGCACATTCAAGCCCCTTAATTTACATATGTTAATTTCTTAGCATTGTCATTTGTTTGATTTTGTTTTGTTTTGGTGTTTCAGGTTTTATTTGACAAACCATTGGAAATTGGGCTTAAAAGGGCAAAAGCTGGGCATTCTGGATCTAGGATTGAGCGTAGCTATTCCTGAGCTCGAGCATACCTATGCTCAAGCGCCTACAGCCAAGGATCGAGCGCATGCCTGTGCTCGTGCACACAACAACTAAGCTCGAGTGCACAAAACTTAGGATCTAGCGCACACGGGCGTGTGGTGCACGGCAGCAATCCTTTTCCAGCGTGGATTTGGTTTTCAGTCTCCCAATTGAATTGGGAGACTGAACTCTGGTTTTTTCAGGGTTTCTAGGGTTTTTAGGGTTCTCATAATCCCTATAAATAGGGCTTTAAACATTGTAAATAAACAAACGGCTTTCTAGAGTTAAAATTTCAAAAAATTGTTTGTAGAGCTTAGAAGATCATGAGCGGCTAAACCAATTGTGGGGTATTGATGTAACCCTTTCCAAGTACAATGGTTTGATTGTATTTAATTTCTAGTTTTTCAATTTATGGATGTTGATTGTATAACCCTGAGGATTGCTACATTTTATTTTTGTTCTTCATATTAAATGCAATTATTCTTAATTCCACTTCAATATTAGTAAATTCTTAACTTGTCTTAAAAATTATTTTACTATTATTGAACTCAAATCATTCTTATTTTTTGTGATTATAAGAATGATGGTTATACAATGGTTCATAATTAACATGCAATCAATAGGGTTAGATAGACCATACCTAGGAATGACGGATCGTACTATGCCCTAGTTTAGTGTAATTTAGGTAGACGATCCGTGCCAACCGAAGATGGGTTATGCTATTCTGTTGATTGTATGAAATTATTTTCATGTGTTTTCTTGTTTAAATTATAACATGCATAGAATGAATTGCTAGAATTAAATATGGTTAATCGTTGATGTGCGGATAGTGGTGAAGTCAAAACCCTACTCTCTCTCTCTCTCTCTCTCTCTCTCATATACGTACTCCCTTTATTTTCATGCACTTTGAATTTACACAAACAAATCATTCGCTTTTGAATTAAGTTAATTTTAATCTTTCAAATTTTGATAATTAAACCACTGCTGTCCTTGAGGTTCGACACCCTCAATATAGCCATATCCTACGAGATTCGTCCTATTGCGAGTGGTAATTTTATAATTGATATTTTTTGTCACAAAAATACCACAATCAAATGGAACATCAATGGCTTGTCTGAACAAGAAGTGTTAAATAAAATGAATCACATGCCCATGGTTGCTAATGCCTACGTTACTAACCACAATTTAAACCAATAAGAAATTGTTGATCTGCTTTCTACTGGTTTCTCTAGAACTCTTCAGAATTGGTGGGACAAACACCTTACTAAAAAATCTCGAGAAACAATTAGGAAAGCTGTCAAGAAAGATGAAGATGGTCTTCTAATATTTGATGAACAACATGGCACAGGTGAACCTAATAGCGTTAACACATTGATTTATACCATCATTAAACATTTTATTGGAACACCTTCTAACATTACTTCTCACATCTCTAATTACCTGAATAATCTTTGTTATCCTACTATGTCTAATTATAGATGGTATCAAGATGTTTTTCTTTCTCGCGTTATGGTTAGATCTGCTAGTTAAAAACCTTTTTGGAAAGAAAAATTTATTGATGAATTACCTTCATTATTTGGTCACAAAGTTAAGGATGAACTTATTAACTCTTTTTTTTTGATAAGTGGGGATGAACTTATTAACTCTAACACTGGATTAATTGAATATGAAAACTTAACTTATGGTGATTTGTTTTCTACCGTTAAAAAACTTGGCATTAAAATGTACATCGACCAAAAAATGATAAGACAACAAGTAATTGTCATTTTTATAAGTCATAAATTAATAATAACACGTGTCACGTTTTTGTTGGCTATGATGTGGCAAAGTAACAGATTGTGTTAAGTTACTTAAAGGAAACAGGAGTGTTACACATCCCAAATTTGTTTCCCAAAATTTGGTTCCCAAATAATGTATCACCATCTCATGAGATTTATTATTTTCGGAAGTGTGTCACAAACTCATGAGATGCTAACATATCATTTGAGAACCAACTTTTGGGAAACAAATTTGGGATGTGTAGCATTTCTCTAAAAGAAATTAATTTCATTGAGTAAACTGTTATTTTGGCATACTTTGAGGACCTATAAATTTATAAGACAAGGTGTGATTTGTAATTGTGGCTAATTACATGGACCTATAAATTATTTTTTATGCCACATAAAGTGATTTATAATTTAGGTTAACCATAAAGACTAATTTTACAGTTATCCCATATATATATATATATATATATATATAGAAGAAGTAATTTTTCAACATTTTAAATTATTATTTTACCCCTGTTTACAATTTGAGTTGCTAAGAAATTTGATGGGATTGATGTCTTTCCCCCTTTTCTTTTCTTCTTCATTTTTCCGTTTCTCTTCTTCCTCTTCTTCCACTCGTAAGTGCAAACTTGCACTCGAATGATTTATATAATTTTTTTTCGTATTCTCCAATTGTTATATATATATATTTTTTTTAGCTGTGAAAGGAATTTTCAATTTACGGATTATTGTTTCGGGCATGACCGTTACTGTAGCACAACTCCCCGAGATTGACAAGGAGTCCATCTCATCTCCAACACTATCATCACACGTGCACGTCAGATTTGCACAATCAGGTTGACTCTAAGTTAGCCTTTATCCGGATCTATCAAGATAAGATAAGAGTCAACCTTTAAAGGCTTGTTTTCAAAAAAAAAAAAAAAGTGATTTCTCTAAAATTTCGGCTTACCAGTTATAGTAAAATCTTTCCCATAATAGTAATACCCCTCTTCCCTATATATATGCCTCCTATTGCTACCCAAAATCCGATCCTTCTTATTTTTTTTTGAAACACGCTCTCACTCTCTTTGCTCACTGAAAACTCTCTCTCTCTCTTTGGTGCGTCGATCTCTTTCCGTCTCAGGTTTGCTTGCCCGCCTATGGAACTCCAAGTTTTGCTAGGGTTTTATTTTCTTAGGTTTTTGTATTTAGGGTTTGCTTGTCCTGTGATATTTTCTATCTGCAATAAACTTGGGGAAACGCCGAACCTCTTGATTGTGCGCCGTTAACAGATCTTCTTTTTTTTATTCTCGGGTTGATCGGAATTTAGGGAAAAATTAGTCAGTTATTATCGATTAAATTCAGGGTATCCTTTTATGGGATTTGGGGTTTCCTAGATATGTAAGGTTTACTCTGTCTGTTTGATCGGAGTTTCGAAATTTTCGATGAAGGGGTTGATGAAATCTGTGAAATTAAGCCCTAAAACTTGAAATGGATCAATTAGGACTTTATTCCAGAGGGGTTTACTCAGTTTGATTGGACCTTTGGAAAGTTGGGAAAATTTTCAGCTCTAAGGTTTACTCTGTCTGTTTGATCTGAGTTTCGAAATTTTTGAGGAAGGGTTTGATGAAATCTGGGAAATTAAGCCCTAAAACTTGAAGTGGATCAATTAGGGCTTTATTCCAGAGGGGTTTACTCAGTTTGATTGGACTTTGGAAAGTTGGGAAAATTTTCAGCTCTAAGGTTTACTCTGTCTGTTTGATCTGAGTTTCGAAATTTTTGAGGAAGGGTTTGACGAAATCTGGGAAATTTAGCCCTAAAACTTGAAGTGGATCAATTAGGGCTTTATTCCAGAGGGGTTTACTCAGTTTGATTGGACTTTGGAGAAAATTTTCAGCTCAAGGATTTGTTTAAGCTCGGGATATGAAACCCTAAGCGTGAAATTATGAAGGATATTGGGTTTAATTTCTTCAATAATATCTTTACAGTTTGCCCAATTTGGTGAATGTGGATTTGAGGGGTTTTACTGAACTTAAGGCCGCTGATTGATTTTGATCTTCTGGGGAGGACATCTATGTGAATCAGTTTGCTCAGCCTGCTGGTTGTTTTGGATCTTCTGCCATGGAAGTGACATATTTGTTTTGTTTTGAATCGCAACTATGTGGATCAGTTTGTTCATTCTTTCGTTTCATGTATTTTTGTTTCATAGATGGACAGCAAGACAGCAAGAAAGCCTTATGTTTTTGATCGCCTGGGAAGAAAACCTGCTCACAACAAGCCTGTTTGCATCTTCTGGCGTAATGGTAAATGCCTCAGGAACCCATGTAGGTTCCTTCACAGTGAACTACCAGTCATGTGTGCTAAGAAAGGGTCCAACACGGAGTCATCTAATCAGCAGGATCTCCCTACAAAGAACTGCAATTACATTAGGACCAAGAACAAATTGATTTTGAAAAGGTCCTTGGAAACTACTGTTGAAAATTCCCGAGAAGATGCTGGTTCTAAAGACTGCAAAAGGGGAACTTCTAAGAACTTAGCCTTGAAGAATGAGGAGAGTGGTTCCAACAGTACAGAAGATGTTCTTACGAAATCTGAAGATGTTCTTGAGCAAAATGTTTGTCAATACTGGGTGCATGGCAACTGCATAGATGGCGATAAGTGTCAGTCTCTGCATTCCTGGTTTCATGCAGATGGGTTATCGATCCTGGCTCGGCTTCAAGGGCACACAAAGGTAGCACTGTGTTACTTGTTCCTTTTCCTTTTGTATTATACTTTGTTTTCGGGAAAACATTCAAAAATTAAAGATTTTTTATTTTAGAATAAATTATCCAAATTTTTAATCTGCAATTTTTTCTTATGATCATGCTTAGTGATATGTATTTGTTTTAGTATTTGAATGTTAAAAGGACCTAAAATTGTATGAGAAATTTCAATTTATGTGGAAAAAAAAAAAGAAAAAAGAAAAGAAACAGAAAGTTATGCTGCTATTACTTGCATATTTGACTTCCTAATTTCCAGTTGACTTAACTTCTTAGTTGCATCATTAGAGGGTTGTTAATCTTAATAGTGCAAATTGGGAAGATAGCTTGAAATAGCCACAATTTGGGCCGTGGGGCTGTGTGAGATTGGATAGTAGCATTCGAAGGCAGAATTTTTTCATCTTAAACACCATTGGTGGCCAAAAAAAACAAGTATGGTTGTACTGTCTACATGATTGCTGTAGTTAGAAAAGCATGCATTCAAAAAAAAGGAAAGCCAGAGAAGAAATAAAATGGATAAAGAAGATGTGATAAAATATGGAAGAAACATTCTAGGCATATAACAAAAAGTTCTAATGCACTCTTAATGCTTGTTATTAATGTTCTTTGACTTATATTTGATATTCTTGAATGATGTTTACTGGACTTATCAAAAAAAGAAACAGAAAAGAAAGGAAAAAGTACCCTTCGTATTAGCTAGAAATTATAGTATAATGTTGAAGAAGCTAAAATACTGCATAAAATGGAGAGATTATTCTGTGGATGAATTTTAGTACAGTGCTAGAGTAAAAGGCAGATTTAAGTATTTGTAATCTATTTATTGACGTAAAATCATTTGTTTTTTCAAGACTTTTATTAATAACTAATTCACATGACTGTAAGGCTGTGTTAATATTCTGTTTCTTGTGTGTTCTATTGAAATGCCAGGGATAGCTGGTCTAACTATAAAAAACGTGCCATGCGATTTTTTTTAACTTTCTTTTGTATCTTTTCTCCACAAATGGAGCATACATAATCTGTATATTTGTTTGGTTTTTATTGAATATCTTGTAGAATCCTTATTTATGACTTTTGTGATAACAGGCTGTCACGGGGATTGCACTTCCTGAAAAAAATAACAAGCTTTACACAGGCAGCAGTGACAGAACAGTTCGGATTTGGGATTGTCATACAGGACAGTGTGCTCAAGTCGTTGAACTTGGTGCCGATATAGGATCAATGATTAGTGAAGCTGTTTGGGTGTTCATTGGCATGCCAAATGTTATTAAGGTAAGCTATACCCTCAATATGTTTTGCTTTGTTATTGTTTTAATTTTCTTATAGTTGTTAATATTTTGTATCATTGCTCGATATGTATGCTCAATCTAGCATTTTTGATGATGTTCGCAGGCATTGAACACTGAGTTAGGTGCCGAATACGATCTCAGTGGACCGATTGGTCAAGTCTACGCCATGGCAACAACTCATGATATTACGCTTTTTGCTGGAGGCCAGGTAATCACTATGTTCACATTTGCTTTCTTAAAATTCTCGATCAGATTTGATTTTGTTAGTGGTTTTGACTTTTCTGTTTTTTGGGATTAATTTTTTTTTTTTTTTTTTTTAATTATAAATTTTAAATCTATTTTGTTGTTTGAGAAACAACGTACCTCGTGTTATCCAAAGCAATTCATAAATCACCTAATATCATGATAATGCTCGAAACCAAATTAGATTTTGGAGTTTGAGTCTCTTGGTTGTGTTCTGTGTAGTGGCTAGATATTCATGCAAGATTGACCGCCTTATTTATCGTCTCTTACTTTTCACACTATTCTTCTGCAGCACTTTTCATATTTGTATTATTGAATTCTAAAAGGGTTCATTATTACTTGTAACCGCAGGATGGTGTTATTTTAGCGTGGAAGTGCACTGCTGAAACTAATTCCCCTTTCCAACCCGTCGCATCTCTTAAAGGACACACATCAGACGTAGTATCTTTAACTGTTGGACGCGAGCGGTTGTATTCAGGTTCTAAGGACCACACAATAAGGGTAAGTTTGTACGTGATGAAGATAAATAATTGCACTTATAACTTTTGTTCTCTTTAGTAGTGATTTGATGAGACACTTTTGATTTTTATTAAAAAAATGGTGGTATTTTGCTTCTTTCTCTTCTCTTCTCTTATGGTAGCTGCAAATTGAACTACTTTTTAGTTGTTCTGTATGCGTCAAGCATAAAAATCAGATTTACTTCTAACTGACTGTTCTTGGTGCTGACCTTGTGTCTATTTATTTATTGTATGTTATTTGATTACTTTTATCTTCTTTGCAACATAGATAGTGTAAGCAATTATATCATTCCATTATTTTTCGGACTTGAAGCAATTGAGACTATCATGATTTTGTTCCTTCACTTGATTAATTGAGGTTCACTATGTATACATTTGCAAAATATTTTGATAAAGCTATTTGACTTGATGTTGATATAGGTAATTGCTCGACTGTTTCTTTTATCACTCTTCATATTATCTCTATTTCGTGTTAATAGGTTTGGGATCATAAAACTTTAGAGTGTGTTATGACACTGGATGGTCATGCCAATACTGTGACGTCCCTTATTTGTTGGGAGGATTTTCTGTTATCCGGTTCTTTGGACCGGACAGTAAAGGCTTGGGCTATGAATGAAGAGGGCCGCGTGGAAGCAATCTATACACACGTTGAGGAACACGTAAGTTATTCAAGCACCACAATCCTTAAATTGTATATTTGCGCTCATTTGTTGCTTGGCCCTCATTTCTTCATTTGCTCATGGTTTTTGATAGTAGTTGAAGTATGGTATATAGACCTATTCTAAAGGACCCAATTTTATAATTTGTGTAATAGGGTGTTGTTGCTTTCTGCGGGATTGAGGATGGGAATGGCAAACCAACCTTGTATTGCTCTTGTAATAACAATTCTGTCCAGTTGTATGAAATGCCATCGTGAGTACACTAAACCCTCTTTCATTCATGACTCTAAATCTCTATTCTTTTTCCGGTTGGCAGTGAGTCACATTTATTATTATTGTTGCTGTAGATTCGGTGATGGTGGCAGATTATTTGCCAAACAAGAAGTTAAAGTTATTCTACAAGGTCCAAAGGGACTCGGACTTTTTTTTACTGGGGATCAAACTGGTTTGGTAACGGCGTGGAGGTGGTTACCAAAATCCAAGGAGTAGCAGATTTTTTACCAACACCCCCACACTTTGAGGTATTCCAAACAATGCTTATGAATGTGACAAACAAAATAATGGCTTGTCCTCACACTTTGGTAGATAGCCTAAAAATTGACAATCATTCCATTCATAATTTATTCTAATAGCCAAGTTTTACGTGTATAACTCTATCATGCTAAATATTAATAGAATAAACCAATTAATCACAATAAGATATATTTCCAATAATAGTACACAAGTGCTTTAAGAAATGACTTCCATAAGTTCATCTTTCTCTAAGTATGATATGTCATTTTCTCATATTTCTTTTCTGTCAATTGACAGTTTTCTAAAGCTGTTTTAAAAAAATAGTAATCAACACTTGTGATTTTTAAACATGATTCTTATAAATAGAAGTTGCATATTATAAGCTCTATTAAAATATTAAAATAAAATCTTTTCGACTAAAATCTCAATAAATGTGCGAAGTATCAAGCTCAACCATATAACAATCAATTATTATATGCTCATTTTCATAAATACGCCATTGGTATCATTCTTATGATATGATAAATTTATCAGATATCAAATGAGCCTCAATACGACTATCAATAATCACATATATTTTATTTTTAATCAACATGTCTGAAAAACTTAAAAGTTAAATGATATAGATGAAAAATTAGTAAATATTTTTGAAGTATTCATGCTAATCTAGCATGTCATAGGTAACATAAGTGCTAGATACTATTTCTTTTTTGAAATAGATCAATCAATAGAGGGATACCGCTTATCAAATACAACATTCATATATAAATTTTCACCAGCTTTAATTCAATCTGGAAGCACCTTCCTCACTTATTTTATTATTATTATTATTTTTTTTCATTTAGTAAATGAAATTGTATATCATGTCTTAAAAAAAAATTAAGACCTATAAATCAGAGTTTAAAAACTCACAGCAAAGCCAAACAATTTTACTCCAAGATCCTCCAAAATAGGTTATTGCCATCACACACCAACTAGGTGTCATGAAAATCGCTCAACACAACATGCGCACCATGTCTCTTCATTCTACTATGTGCTTATCTACAAGAATTTTTAGCAAAGTAGTATTCTCTGCAAACAATTAGCAATGTCTATATATTTTCTCCATCACAATATGAGTAACTACTAACTTTTGTTATTATTAATCTTCATGGATGTTCTCCAATAAGCTTAGCACAACATAACATAAAGTGTTGAGTTCTAAAAATCCATAAAAGGCTTAACAATTTTTATTGCAAGATTCGTGACCCATTCAATAAAATATTATTTGACAAACAAATTAAATAACACAAATTTGAGGTCAAATAATCAAAAACTCTTTCAATCAAAATATTCACTTTCAATACCTACACACGAAATTAAAATCTTCTTTTCATAAATGAATCAATTATCAGGTTTTTTTTCACAACAAAATCTTTCCTCCCAAGAATTGATTTCATCTTTTTTGTATGCGAATTGTATACTGCAAACTCTTATAGTATTTGACTTCTCATAAGTTTAAATACTATTGTGTTATAACTTTAGGGAACTGCATTCCTTGCTGGATTCTTCAGCACCGCAAGTCCTCGCAATTCAAGTTTTGGGGGTTGTTATTCTCAGGCATGCAGTTGATTTTAAATTCTGATTTTCATTTCGTTGGTGAGTTTAAAATGATGAACACATGATCACTTGACTAGGGAATTTGAGTTTTGTTACTCTCTTTGGCAACATGAGATGTTACTTGTTTCAACTTGATTATCACAAGCACACATGCACATAGTTTGTAAGGTACGAAATCTGAAATCAATTATGTTTGTTATCATTATTTTGAATGCAGTTGGATAACTTGTTGGAGGAATAACCTTGGCATAAAAAAAAAAAAAGTATTGATCACTTTGAGCTTTTCACTGAGTAACCGGACCTCTTGCCTCATTAAGCAGTGAGTGTTCGTGTCAAAAGGTTGGAAGTTTGGTTTGATTGATAGCATGGCTAGTTTAGCTTCGTAGCCTTTTTGACTCGAGTTAGTAAGCCCTTAGGAGTGTTTTTACACTAAATGCCCTAAAGCCATTTGGTTTGGGAGTCATTGGCTTAACGCTCGATACATGGGTCAATAAGAAAGCTTAAGGGAGTTAAGCATTGCATAGCCTTTGCATAAAAAAATAATAATTATACTGATTACTTTGAGCTTTTCGCTGAGTAACCGGACCTCTTGCCTCATTAAGCAGCGAGTGTTCGCGTCAAAAGGTTGGAAGCTTGATTTGATTGATAGCATGGCTAGTTTGGCTTCGTAGCCTTTTTGACTCGAGTTAGTAAGCTCTTAGGGGTGTTTTTACACCTAATGCCCTAAAGCCATTTGGTTTGGGAGTCATTAGCTTAACGCTCGATACATGAGTCAATTAGAAAGCTTAAAGGAGCCAAGCATTGCACAGCCTGCCCTTGGTTGATCCGATGGGGAGTCCAACAAATTTTGAATATTGAACCATTCATGTTGAGATCATTTTTCACCCCTTACGACTATGTGTTAAGTTCACTTTACACTAGTTGAAATCTTGTGATATCTCATAATGCCATGTGTAGTAACTCGATTCTAAATTTCCTGGAATTTTGAAGATGGAGTTTATCTTGTTAAGCTTGTTAATGAATGAGAATCATAATTTTTATGATACTTCATTCTTGGGGATAACATGGTGGTAACAATGTTTGTGGCTATCATTACTGCTGGATCAAAACTGGTTTGGCAAGGAACGGCGTGGAGGTGGTTATCAAAATGCAAGGCATCATCACCCCTGGATGCTTTTGTCTTTTTGTTTGAACAGTTACTCATTAGTGGATTAGATGTACAAAATTTTGTAATAACCCTTTTACTATCTATTATATGATAGAATGATTCAATTCTTTTGTATTTTTCTTTGTTTTATCCATTTAACCATGAATGCATGTGACACGTCTCTCTCTCCAAAATTGACAATTAGACTGCAAAATCCATCCGACGTAGTCAAGGTGTGCAGCGTGTAATATATATATATATATATATATATATATATATATATATATATATACTGTGCTTAATTCCCTTTGGTGTGATGCTGTTAGTGTTGTATGCTTAAAAAAATTATAATAGAAAGTTAATATTTGACATTCATTTATGACAAAAAATAAATATCTAAATTATTAATAAAAACAGCATATTTACACAGATACAGTATACAACAAAAAATAAACTGCAAATAAAAGTTAAATCTAAATGGCAAGCTATGTTTTTGCCCTTTATTCCTGCTTGATTTCATTTTTACTACCCATCCCTTAGTACATGCACCAAACTCCTATTAAGGTACCTCATTGTAATAGAACTTTTAAGTATATATATATATATAACGATTATTTCCCAATGAAATTATCATTGACTTGTCCAAACCAAATAGAATTCCGTCAAACATAATTTATATTATTTTTTCAGCATAATATTAAACACACTGCTTTTTAAAACAAGTTATTCGCTAATAATTTATTCATAAATTATTTTTCAACGTAAATGCAATTACAAGTCTTGAATAGATTATCTATATTATCAGTGATTCGCTTTTATTTCTTTGAGATAAAAGGGTTTCATGTTGATGTATCTAAAAAACACTTTTCTTTATTTTACCTAAAACTCCAACAAATTTTCTATTCCCGTTCTCTTTTTTAAATATTATTTTTCCATTTTTTATTCCTTCCATTTTTTTTTTCAAGTCTCCGTAAAATCAAAAAGCACTCGCAATTGGTTTCACTTCCAGACTCTCTAATTTTTCCACAAGCATCAATTACTAATTTTCCCTAGGGTTTCAACCGCACAAAGAAGAGAGGAGAAGAGAAAAACCAAGGTAAAAAAATCTCTCTCTTATCGACAAACAAAAAGGTGCTAGTATCCCGACAACTGTTAACTAAAAAGAACTATTTATAAATACATTATTAATATTTATTTAAGAAAAATTATAAATTATTTATCTTATTATACAAAACAAAATTACGATTTCTCATAACAAATATTTAATAAAAAAAATATTTTTTAAAATGTTTTACCAAATACTTTTGCGATTTTAAAAAGTAGCGATCACGCTTATTGACCCTTAAGATGCAACTCACTTTTGGTCTCTGAATGACCACTTTATAATTATCGCTTCTCTCTCTCCCGAGTGAAGCTTTGAATCCCTGTGGTTTTCCCTCTGCATCCACCTGTGGTGCTTCACCGCCTCCTCGTGAGTGCCTCTTGGGGAGGAGGTATGGCCTTCATCCTCCTCCCCTTTTCTTTATTTTCTTTGTTACCTTTTTTAACCTGTTGGTTGTCTTCCCTTGTTGCCGTCTACAGTTTTGCCGTCCTTTGTACCTCCATCGTTCAACCTCCTCACCTTTCGCTGACACCGTCCACGTCCACTCCAGAACTGAAATAGGATGGCTATAGTAGTATTCGAAAACAAAATTTTTTCATCTTAAACACTAATTGAGGTATAAAAACAAGTATAGTTGTACTGTCAACATGATTGCGAAGTTTTTCATCTTAAACACTAAATGAGGTATAAAAACAAGTATATTTGTACTGTCAACATGATTGCTGTTGTTAGGAAAGCATGCATTCACAGAAGAAATAAAATGGATAAAGAAGATGTGATAAAATATGAAAGAAACATTCTAGACGTATAACAAAAAATTCCAATGCACTATTGATGCTTGATAATGTTCTTTGACTTATATTTGATATTCATGAATGATGCTTACTGGACTTATCAAAACAAAGAAATAGAAAAGAAAAGAAAAAGTACCCTTCGTATTAGCTAGAAATTATAGTATAATGTTGAAGAAGATATAATACTCCATAAAATGGAGAGATTATTCTATGGATGAATTTTGGTACAGTGCTTGAGTATAAATCAGATTTTAAGTATTTGTAATCTATTTAGTGACGTAAAATCAGTATCTTTTTCAAGACTTTTATTAATAGCTAGTTCTCATGACCGTAAGGTTGTGTTAATATTGTGTTTCTTGTGTGTTCTATTGAAATACCAGGAATAGCTGCTCTAACTACAGAAAGTTGGTCATTTGAATCTTTTTCGAATATTGAAGAGGAGCGGGAGCCCGGCCTATTCCCCAAAGGTAAAAGGGAAGAGAGAGTTCAAGAATTTAGAATGCTACATCAATTTTGGGGCTAGAGGGAGATCTTCTCCGGAGAGGTGCCAGCGCCGACGGGGTTGTGTTGGGACCAAAAATGCATTTTCTTTTTCTCCAAATAATCGCGCATTAGGGGCTTTGGGTTTTTTAGGGCTGGTGTTGGGCTATTGTGGGCTTTAGTCTTTGGATTCTTTTTTTGGTTTTACCATTTGGCTATAGCTACTTGAGATTTTTGGGATGGATCTTCTTGGGTTTTGTTTTTGGGTTTTAAGTTGGGCTACCTATGTATACTTTCTTGTGTACTTAGAGGCGCATTGCGCTTTTTTGATATATACAATATTACTTAAAAATAAAAAATAAAAAACTACAGAAAGCATTCCGTGCGAATTTTTTATTTATTTTATTTATTTTTTTAACTTCCTTTTGTATCTTTTCTCCACAAATAGAGTATATGTAATGTGTATAATGATATTTGTTTGGTTTTTATTGAATATCTTGAAGAATCCTTATGCAAGACTTTTTTGATAACAAGCTGTTACAGGGATTGCACTTCTTGAAAGAAACAAGCTTTACATAGGCAGCAATGATAGGACAGTTCGGATTTGAGATTGTCATACAAGACAGTGTGCTCGTGTCATTGAACTTGGTGTCGATATAGGATCAATGATTAGTGAATGTGTTTGGGTGTTCATTGGCATTCCAAATGTTGTTAAGGTAAGCGCTGCCCTCAATATGTTTTGCTTTGTTATTGTTTTAACTTTCTTATCGTTGTTGTTGTTAATATTTTGTATGATTGTTCAATATGTATGCTCCATTTTGCATTTTTGATGATGTTGCAGGCATTGAACACTGAGTTAGGTGCCAAATACAATCTAAATGGAAAGCAATTGAGACTATCATGATTGTGTTTCTTCACTTGATTAATTGAGTTTCACTATGGAAATATTTACATTTTGATAAAGTTATTTGACAGTTTTGACTTAATGTTGATATAAGTAGTTGCTTCACTGTTTCTTTTATCACTCTTCATATTATCTCTATTTCGTGTTACAGGTTTGGGATCATAAAATTTTAGAGTGTGTTATGACGCCGGATGGTCATCCTGATACTGTGACGTCTCTTTTCTTCTAGGACGAGTGTTTGTTATCTGGTTCTTTGGACCGCACAATAAAGGCTTGGGCTCTGAGTACTGAAGGGGGTAATTTGAAAGTAATCTATACACACAATGAAGAAGACGTAAGTTATTTGAGGATTGTGGCACTTGAATAACTTACGTGTTCTTCATCGTGTGTATAGATTGATTCTAAGTTAACCCCCTTCACTAAGAGCCCATGCCTTTACTGTGTTGTCCAAAGAATCAGATAATAAAAACTCATTCCAATAGATAAGTGACGTCATAGTATCAGCAAGACCATCTGGTGTCATAACACATCTCCGCATAAATTTTATTCACTGCCAACTGGAAAAAGAAGAAAGGTGATGTGCATTTGCTGTGTCTTTCTTGTTTGAACAGTTAGTCATTAGTGAATTAAATGTACAATTCATTTACAATATCGTAACAAATTTTGTAATAACCCTTATACGATGTATTTCTTCGTTAATAGAAAAGAATGATTCACAGGAATAATTATATGATTTAACTCCTGTATTTTTCTTCTTCTATTTAGTCATTCAGTTTATTATCCATTTAACCACCAATGCACGTGAGGGAATATATACATAATACTATAGATAAAATCTCTTTTTTAATTGTACTATAATTACTTTGTGCTGAATTCTAAATTCCTGAATGGAAACAAACAATTTGTTCAGGAGAATCTGGAGAGATTTTCTGTTTGAGAATACCCCCATATCCAATGTTGGAGGTGTCTGTTTTTACAATTTTGAAAGCTTTTACGTCAAGAATGCCAAGACAGGGAAAAGTCTTGTCATATTTTTTGACTTCTTGGACAATTGAACTATGAAGATCTGTCCAAGGTGGAGGGTTGCAGATGGAAGATCTTGGGGAACCAAGAACCTGAAACTTGTTTAACATGTTAATGGGTGAACATGTGTCATAGGGGTTTACATTTCCTGGGTTCAGGACTATATGGTGACTAGGTTGTGACTTGATGGGAGGTGTTTTATTTTTGTTTTTACTGGATTGTGGCTTTTCAGCCATCTTTTCCCTGCAAAAATTCACGAGTGAGGAAATCAGGTATAAAATTTTGATCTCTTTTAATGTATTCAATATCAAAATAAAAAATGCTTAAAATTGATTGCCATTTGGCAAAAATCTATTTGCTTGCTATATTTTGAACATCTTTTTCTAAAACATGTTTTGCACTTTTGCAATCGACGAGAATATATATTCTAAAGAAATTATCAATGGCCTGACCTTTTAATATTTATGTTAGAAAAATTATACATTATTGGAGATTGATATTGATATTAAATGGCCTTATAAGGGTATGACTGGCCATCATACCCTTTTTTTCTCTTCTTTTTTTTTATTTTTATTTTTATTATTATTATTTGCACTTTGTAACGTTAGGATCCAGGAAAAAAGGGTATATATTTAGGATTTTAAAATACTTTTTTTTTTTTTAAAAAAAAAAAAAAAAAAAAAAATTAGATTTGTGGATCTGCAAAATAGCTCAACAATTTGCCTTTGCTTTTTTTGCTATTGTTCATTGTCATTCTATATTTAGATTAATTGAGATTTAATATTTACATTGTTTTTTTAAATTAATTATTTATGAATATAAATTTTTGTTACATATTTTAACAGTATAAAATATATAATTGTAGTTATTGAAAACAATAATGATTCTATTGAGTTTCAACCAAATTATAAACAAGCTTG
Organism: Corylus avellana; assembly: GCF_965113065.1. Classification (NCBI taxonomy): domain Eukaryota; kingdom Viridiplantae; phylum Streptophyta; class Magnoliopsida; order Fagales; family Betulaceae; genus Corylus; species Corylus avellana. The sequence continues at coordinate 35,898,665 of NC_142490.1, read as the reverse complement.
TATTTAGGTAAATTTAGCAAATCTGTCAATAAATCATTTCTTAAGAAAAAAAAAAAAAAAAAACTTACGATTACTTTCAAAGTGATAGAGATCAAATCCGAAGAGCATATTTATAAAAACGACATTGTCAACTAGTTAACCATGATTTTCCACAAACACAATTTGAAAAAACATGGTATTGTTTTAATCCAACATAGTTCAAAAAATATCCTGATTGGTTGGAATACATCATTTTAAAAGATGTATATTACTTAAAGCATTGACAATGTAGGAGTCAAATGATACTTTTATCTAAAATGGTTAATCAGATTTGTAAAAAAACCGACATTGGATCAGCCAAAAAAAATTCAAAATGGATATTTGATTGGATTAGGAAAAAAAAAAAAAACACTACATATAGCAGTACTTTTCAAGGGAGCCATTTTATTTTTTATTGTTTGTCTCACATGTTTTCTCTTTTTCCCAAAACATTTCCCACTTTGCAAGGGAGCCATTTGGGGTGATTGGTTGTATAATTTGGTGTTTTTTTTTTCATGGAAATGGTTTTTTGAATTAAAATGAATAAAAATTTAAAAATAAATATTACTTTAATAGAATAGATAGAAATATAGCTAATCGAATGTAAAGACCTTTAAAAATTCATTAGCTAAATTAGATAAAATGAGTTTTCAGGAGCCATTTTGCATAAAAATTTGGCTTATACATTGTGAATGCTTTTATATTGTTATCTCAACATACTAAACACTCGAAATCACTCACCGTGCCGCTCTCTCTTTTTGTAGAGAAAGAAGCTCCCCCTTCTCTCTAAGAGAAGTTTCCACCTCCTTGTGAGGTTTTTCCTCTGCCATGTGCGGCTGTCTGAGGGAGGAGGGATGGAGTTCTTTTCCTCCCTCCTCCTTTTCACCCTTGCTCTCCATCATTTTCTTCTCTTTTTCTCTTGTTTTCCTTCATTCTCTCTTTCATTTACAGTTGTTTCTTCCCCTTTACAGCAGCTCCCATCGCACCTTTACTATAACTGTTCAACATTGTCCCATCTCCACCATAGATTAGCTTAGCCCAGCCTCCACCTGCCATCCATAAACCTTAGCAGCCCCCTAAATGGTGTTTCTCAATTTGGTTTTTTCAAGACCCGATCTGTCAACACCAGGTAGCTCCTCCATCACGCGTGCCTCACCACCATGCTCTACGGCCTCTATGCTTCCCGACGCAACCATCTGCACCTCCGTCCAGCCAACACTTGCCGAAGCGTTCGCCACACGCGCCCGAGAATGGATCTCACTTGTGGACGCGTGGTCCACACGCTCTAGACAGTAGACAGTTGTCCTCCACGCGTGGCTCCTCCGATTTGTCCTTCACCTGCCTACATCCGCCCCCGCCGGTGTTTTGTGGTGTTTTGTTCCTCTGATTTTGGCACTACGATCTCCATTACCGGCGTGTGTTCATCACGCGCCGGTGATTGGCTTACACTCGCCGGCCTAAAATCTCCATCCTCCATTAATGATGTTGCCGAGGATTTTTTGCTTGCTTTATTGTATTTTACTTTGTTTTCTGTCTTATATTTATGATTGTTGTGTTTTGCTTTTATTCTCTTTTGTTGAAATAATTATGATGTGAAAATTATAGCGTAAATATGAGCGGAAGCAAGATAGAAAATAAACACAAAGATGTACAGGTGGTTCGATGTTAGACACCTACGTTCTCCAACTGGAATACCCTTACGTTCACCAACTGGAATACCCTTACGTTCACCAACCGGAATACCCCTAAGGGCTACATTGTATTCATTAACTTCATTTGTCTACAATACAAAGGTCTCTATTTATAGGTTAATGTCTAAACACAATTATTGTAATCAAATCCCCTTGATTTGATTACAATCCCAATACTTGATTACAATCAACCCATAAATAAAGAATATTTGATATCAACATAATTATGGAATATACGAAAAATATTATATATTTTTCATATATTCTAATAACCCCCCTCAAACTCAAGGTGGAATATTTTGGAACCTTGAGTTTGAAATCAGAAACAATAATGACGGCAGTTGCGAAGGCCGAGAACGAGCCATAGATGGTGGTGACTGCAAGAAGAGATAGAGGCTGGCGAGGCGGTCAGTGACGGCGGCAAGTGGCTGGTGAATGCAGATGCAAAAGGACCGACAACGGGCCAAAACTCCAAATGGGGCCGACAACGGGCCAAGACTCACAATGAGCCAAACTTCAAAATGGGCCACAACGGGCCAAAATCTGAAAAGAGGCCGACAACGGGTTAGGGTTGACAATGAGTCAAACTTCGAAAGGGGCCGACAATGTTGAAAATGATTTGGCTTCAATTAGAGTTGTTGAGAGAGAACGGTGTTAAAGTGGTCGAAAATGGGAACGTGAAAACCGAAAATGTTACTTATTGGAGAGCATAAACTAGTGGAGTTGGAGAAAAAGGACGTACAAGGTTGATGATCAAGTGGAGAGAAAAAAAAAAGCATAAAAGAGTGGAGCTGATAATTCTCTCTAAGCTTTTGCCTTTATAATCTTTTTCTGTATTAGTAAGTAAAAATGATTGCATTTGTAACATAAAAATTAGCATAGTTTACATTCTTTAATATATATATATATATATATATATATATATATATATATATATATAAATGTAAAATTGGTCCATGTGGTTGGCCTAAATTACTAATCATTCATTGTGTCGGTGGTATAACAAATAATTTATAGGTCTATGAAGTTAGCCTAAATTATAAATCACTCCCTGTGTTATAAAAAATAATTTATAGGTACCCATGGTAAGCAAAAAATAACCGTTTACTCCCTAAAATCAACTTCTATTAAACAACTTAACAAAATCTATTACTTTGTTACATCATAATGCTATAGTAAATTAACATAATCTATTATTCAAAACCCACTACTCCTGATTTACAGCTTGAAGAAAGATTTTTTAAATCTCAATTTTCCGTTTTAGCAGATAAACTCTATGAATGGTGATAAGCGCCGAATGTTGCGCATTCAAGCCCCTTAATTTACATATGTTAATTCCTTAGCATTGTTATTTGTTTGATTTTGTTTTGTTTTTGTGTTTCAGGTTTTATTTGACAAACCATTGGAAATTGGACTTAAAAGGGCAAAAGCTAGGCATTCTGGATCTAGGATCGAGCGTAGCTATTCCTAAGCTCGAGCGCACTTGCGCTCGAGCGTCTGCGGACAAGGATCGAGCACATGCCTGCGCTCGTGCGCACAATAGCTAAGCTCAAGCGCACAAAACTTAGGATCGAGCGTAAACGGGCGTGTGGTGCACGACAGCAATCCTTTTCCAGCGTGGATTTGGTTTTCAGTCTCCCAATTGGATTGGGAGACTGACCTCCTGTTTTCTCAAGGTTTCTAGGGTTTTTAGGGTTCTCCTAATCCCTATAAATAGGACTCTAAACATTGTAAATAAACAGATGGCTTTCTAGAGTTAAAATTTCAATAAATTGTCTATGGAGCTTTGAAGATCATGAGTGGCTAAACCAATTGTTGGGTATTGATGTAATCCTTTCCAAGCACAATGGTTTGATTGTATTTAATTTCTAGTTTTTCAATTTATGCATGTTGATTGTATAACCTTGAGGATTGCTACATTTGATTTTTGTTCTTCATATTAAATGCAATTATTCTTAAATTCCACTTCAATATTAGTAAAATTCTTATCTTGTCTTAGAAATTATTTTACTATTATTGAACTCAAATCATTCCTATTTTTTGTGATTATAAAAATGATGGTTATACAATGGTTCTTAATTGACATGCAATCAATAGGGTTAGATAGACCATACCGAGGAAAGACTGATCATACTACGCCCTAGTTTAGTTTAATTTAGGTAGATGATCCGTGCCAACTGTAGATCGGTTATGCTATTCCGTTGATTGTATGAAATTATTTTGATGTGTTTTCTTATTTAAATTGTAACATGCATAGAATAAATTGCTAGAATTAAATATGGTTAACCATTGATGTGTGGATAGTGGTGAAGTCAATACCCTACTCTCTCTCTCGCTCTCTCTCTCATATATTTACTCCACTTATTTTCATGCACTTTGAATTTACACAAACAAATCATTCTCTTTTGAATTAAGTTAATTTTAATCTTTCAAGTTTTGATAATTAAACCACTACAGTCTTTGAGGTTCGACACCATCAATATAGCCCTATCCTACGGGATTCGTCCTATTGCGAGTGGTAATTTTATAATTGATATTTTTGGTCACAAAAATACCACAATCAATTTTTGGCGCCATTGCCGGGGACTGCTTAACGATTTCATTATCTAAATTTAAGGATCGATTTTAGCTTAATAATTTATTTTTCTGCTTTAAGTTGCTAACTTTAATTATGTTTTGTGTTTTGTTTTTATTTTATTTTAGAATTTGCAAACAGGTCCGTAGCTGCCTTCTTTGTGACTGCGATCGAGCGTACAAACGCACTCCAGCAGGAACCAAGCCAGCAGCGCTCGAGCCCTCTCCTCCTGTGCTCGCACCCATCTGCGGCAATACGCTCGAGCGCACCCTGCCGTGCGATCGAGCGCACTTGCAACAACCAGCACCCAAAACCCTAAGTGCATCTAAGGGCCGTTTTGTGAGCTTTACTTTTCTGTTTTATGTTTGTTTGTTTTTTTCTTTTTATTTTCTGTTTTGTTTATGCTAGGTTGCCGTTCTTTGTCTTTTCTATTAATTTCTTGCGACCTTGAAATTGAACGCACTCTTAGACAAATTAGATCCCAAAGGACTCCTAATTTGCTAGAAGAGTGTCCCACTGAGATCATGGGAGACGCTAACCATGTGGATTTGCAAGATCATTATCTTCCTACCACTTACACTACTCCCACATGTCTCTGGCTGCCAGAAGTTACAGCGGCCCATTATGAAGTTAAGCCCATCACTATACAAAGTTTATCTTCTTTCCTAGGGCTTAGCACTGAAAACCCTTATGACTTCCTCAGGGATTTCGAAGTAATTTGTTCTACCATTAAAATGAATGGATTCACTGAGGATGCCTTAATGATGCGTCTTTTTCCTTTCTCCCTCAAAGAAAGAGCCAAACATTGGTTCTAGTCCTTAACACCCAACTCTATCACTTCTTGAGCTCAATTACAGCAAGTATTTCTTAAGAAGTATTTTCCCATAGGAATGACCAATGAAACTAGGGGAGCTATCACAAGCTTCTCCCAATATGAGGGAAAAGATTTTCATAAGACTTGGGATAGGCTGCAGGGCTTACTTAGATCATGCCCACACCACGTTGTCCCGAAATGGCAGCTAATGCAGTGTTTCTATGATGGCCTAACCGAGTCCAATAGAAAAATGGTGGATGCATCTTGTGGGGGAACATTCATGTTAAAAAGCGAAGATGATGCATGGTCTATGTTTGAAAATTTGAGTAACAATTCTCTTCAGCAGGTTTCCACCAGACGAAGGGCACCAGCACCTAAAGCACTCAAGACAGAAAGTTTGTATGAAGCAGGCCATTCCCCAAACATGGCCAACCAAGTGGTTGAGGTTATCACCAAGAAGCTAGATCAAGTTTTGATGACTGCTGGTTTTTCTCCTAATACTGCCCACATGCACACACCACATGAATCTAGCTCATTTTGTTCAAGTCCTATGCATCATGTAAATAACTGCCCTCTTGCTGGAAATTTTATTGATGTTGCTAATGAGCAGGTTAATGCATCTTTCTCCAGACCGGGTAATGATCCATATTCCAATGCTTACAACTCCGGATAGAGAAATCATCCAAATTTATCATGCAAGAACTCAAATTCGGGCAACCTAGCCCCAAGGCCACACAATCAAGCTCAATCCAACAGGCAGCCCTATCAACCTCATTCCACTTACCGGCCTCCACAGCAGCAATACCAGGCCGCACCACCTCCCTCAGATTCTAATTTTGAGGATTGGATGCTAAAAATGATGAGTGAGATGACCTACCAGGTGGGCGAGATAAAGCAGACGGTGAAATCTTAACAGGAGATAGTGAACTCACATTCTCAATCCATTGCCAAGCTGGAAGCTCAAGTCGGACAACTTGGGAACACCCTCAATAGAAGGGACGAAGGAAAGCTTCCAAGTCAGCCAGTGGTAAATCCTAAGTGGCACTACATGGTAGATGAGGGCACTTCATACCATCAGCAAGTTCAAGCCATCACCACCTTGCGAAGCGGAAGAATAATTGACAATCGTGTGGAGGAGAAGAAGGATGAGCACACGGAGCTTGCATAGAATCTGCAGAATGATAAATGCAAGCAAGTAAGCAATGAGGCTTCGTCATCAGCAGCTCCCATTCCAGAGATTCCATATGAGCCACGGGCCGCTTTCCCAGAACGTCTCAACGCACCTTTCCACTTTGGAAAACAAGGAGAGAAAATACAAGGAATGATGGAGATGTTCAAACAGGTAAAAATCAATCATCCCCTTCTTGATGCCATCGCACAAGTGCCTGCCTATGCCAAGTTCCTTAAAGACTTGTGTACTCAAAAGAGGAATACTAGAAATAACATCCCCAAGAAAGTCCTTCTGACTGAGCAAGTGAGTTCCCTGATTAAGCACAACACTCCTCCGAAGCTCAAGGACCCTAGGGCTCCTACAATTTCATGCATCATCAGACAAAGGGAAATTGATAAGGCACTCCTAGATCTGGGAGCTGGTGTGAATTTACTTCCATATTCAGTGTATCAGCAGCTCGACCTAGGGGAGCTGAAGCCCACCACAATGATTCTGCAACTAGTTGATCGGTCTATTAAGAAGCCTAGAGGGATTGTAGAAGATGTGATCATCCAGATGGATAAATTTTTCTTCACAGTCGACTTTATAGTGCTTGACACCGAGCCTGTGCCCAATCCTGATAAGCTGGTTCCTATCATCCTTGGGCGTCCTTTCTTAGCCACAACTAATGCATGCATCAATTGTCGAACTGGAGGCATGGAGATCTCATTTGGCAATATGAAGGTTAGGTTGAATATCTTTATTGCATTTCAGCATGCTCCTGATCAAAATGAGTGTTTCTTTTTGAACAGCATTGAAGAATATGTAGAAGATTCACTACCTAATCTCCTGACCAAGGATCCAGTGGAAGCCTGCTTGACTCACTTCGACTTTGAAGAGTTCAACACCGACTAGCACATCAAAGAGGTCCATGATTTGCTAGAAACAGCCGCAAGTGCAGACTTCCATCCATGGAGAGTAGTAAAGGAGCCCCTACCTGTGACATCGAGCACTCCTCCTATTCCTTCTCTAATGTCTCCACCGAAGCTTAAGTTGAAGCCCCTGCCAACAAAGCTCAAGTATGCATTTCTTGGATCTAACAACACTTTGCCGGTCATCATTGCTTCTGACCTTCAAAAGGACTAAGTTGACAGTCTGCTAGCAGTGTTAAAGGAGCATAAAGAGGTCATTGGATGGACCGTGGCAGATTTGAAAGGCATTGACCCCTCTATCTGTATGCATCAGATCCATTTGGAAGAAGATGCTCGACCTTCCCGTGAGGTACAACGCCTGCTGAATCCCAACATGAAAGAGGTAGTGATGAAAGAGGTAGTCAAGTTATTGATGTAGGCATCATCTACCCTATCTCAGATAGCAAATGGGTGAGCCCCACTCAAGTGGTTCCAAATAAATCCGGCATCACCGTCGTTGAGAATTCTGCTGGAGAGTTGGTTCCACAGCACACAACCACAGGATGGCATGTTTGCATCGACTACTGAAAGCTCAATTCCCATACTCAAAAGGATCACTTCCCGCTCCCATTCATTGATCAAATTTTGAAGCGTCTTGTTGGCCAAAGCTACTATTGCTTCCTAGACGGCTATTCTGGATATAATCAGGTAGCAGTTGATCCCCAAGACCAAGAGAAGATGACGTTCACATGTCCATTCGGCACCTTTGCTTACCAACGTATGCCCTTCAGATTCTGCAATGCATCTGCCACATTCCAGAGATGTATAATGTCTATCTTCTCTGACAAGGTGAAGAAATTTTTGGAAGTATTTATGGATGACTTTTCTGTTTTTGGATCTTCTTTTGATAAATGTCTCCATAATCTTTCACTTGTGCTTCAATGTTGCAAACAAACTAACCTGATTTTAAGCTAGGAGAATAGCCACTTCATGGTGCAGGAAGGTATAGTTTTGGGCCATATAGTGTCCAAAAGAGGTATTGAGGTGAACCGGGCCAAAGTTGAGCTAATTGAAAATTTACCGTCGCCCACTTCAGTGAAACAGATCCGTTCTTTCTTAGGGCATGCCGGCTTCCATCACTGCTTCATCAAAGATTTCAGTAAAATTTCAAGGCCCTTGTGTAACTTGCTTGCTAAGGACGCCCCTTTTCACTTTGATGAAGTATGTCAGGAGGCATTCTAGAAGCTCTGGTCTTTGTTATCTTCTGCCCCCATCATGCAGCCTCCTGACTGGTTTCTGCCCTTTGAAATCATGTGTGGTGCATCTAACTATGCTGTGGGTGCAGTATTGGGACAGCGGGTAGGTAAGCTCCCTCACGTCATCTATTATGTTAGTAAGACTCTAATGGATGCTCAAGTCAATTACACAACCACTGAGAAAGAATTGCTAGCTGTGGTCTTTGCCTTGGATAAATTCCGCTCATATCTTTTGGGATCAAAGGTCATCATTTATTCTGATCATGCTGCTCTGCGACACTTGCTGGCCAAGAAAGAAACAAAGCCACGGTTGATCCGCTGGATACTACTTCTGCAAGAATTTGATATTGAGATTCGGGACAAGAAGGGCACTGAGAATGTTGTTGCCGACCATCTGTCACGAATTTTGTTTAAGACACCCCAGCCAGCTCCTGTTCATGACTCTTTCCCAGATGAGCAACTATTTGAAATTACTCCGAGAAATCCGTCGTGGTATGCCGATATTGTCAATTATCTAGCTACAGGTCGGATTCCTTCTCATTGGTCTAAGCAATATAAGGACCGCTTCTTCAAGAAAGTTCGATTTTATTTTTGGGAAGATTCGGAGTTATTCAAGTATTGTGCTAATCAGATCATTCGACGCTGTGTCCCTAAGAGCGAATTTTCCAGTATTCTCACATTATGTCATTCTCTAGCTTGTGGAGGACATTTCAGTGCCAAGAAGACAACAACCAATGTTCTACAATGCAGATTCACATGGCCCACCTTGTTCAAAAATGCCTATGAATTTTGCCGAGCTTGTGAGAGATGTCAATGCCTAGGAGCTATGTCTCGGAGAGACATGATGCCATTGAGCCCCATCCTTATTGTCGAGATTTTTGATGTCTGGGGTATCGACTTCATGGGACCCTTTCCACCGTCTTGTGGATATGAGTACATTTTGGTAGGAGTGGATTATGTTTCTAAATGGGTAGAAGCCATTGCCACCAAGACCAATGATCACAAGGTTGTTGTGAAGTTCCTCCAAGCCAACATTTTTAGCAGATTTGGTACTCCTCGGGCCATCATCAGTGATGGAGGTAGACACTTTTGCAACCGGTTTTTCAAAACCTTGCTTCTCAAGTACTCCGTCACACATAAGGTGGCCACTCCTTACCATCCTCAAACAAGTGACCAAGTGAAAATTTCTAACCGAGAGATTAAGCATATTCTGGAGAAGACGGTCAGGCCAGACAGCAAAGATTGGTCCTTGCGCCTTAATGATGCATTATGGGTCTACCGCATAGCTTACAAAACGCCAATTGGAATGTCTCCCTATAGACTAGTATATGGCAAGGCGTGTCACCTCCCTGTGGAATTAGAACACAAGGCTCTGTGGGCAATTAAGCAGTTTAATTTTGACATGCAAGCAGCTGGCCCACCACCGGAAACTTCAGTTGACAGAGTTAGAAGAGCTGCGACAAGATGCATATGATAGTGCTCGCCTTTATAAGGAGCGGACTAAAGCTTTTCATGACAAACATATCCTGCCCAAGACATTTGTGCCGGACCAGAAAGTATGGCTCTTCAATTTCAAACTCCGGCTTTTCCTTGGGAAGCTCCGCTCAAGATGGGACGGTCCTTTCATAGTCACCTCGATGTCGCCCCATGGCGCTGTTGAATTGCGGGACCCAATGGATGGCATTTTGTTCAAGGTCAACGGTCAAAGGCTGAAGCCCTACACCCAGAACTTCGAGCCAGGTACAGACGTGGAATCTGTCAATTTGATGGATCCCGTCTATTTTAGCATGGCTGCCACCTGATTCAGGGGCATCTTCTTCTACGCCGCAGTGACAGGTCAGGTATTCTTTTCCCTTGTATTGCTTTATTGTCTTTATCCACACACTGAGGACATTGTGTATTTTAAGTTGGGGGTGTGGGCATACATGATTAGTTCTGAGCATGCAATTAATTTTCCTGTTGTGATTTGAAATTCATTGATGGGCTTAATATGACAAACACATGATCACTTGATTAAGGAATTTAATTTGTGTAACTTTAATTGGCAGCATGAGATATTACTTGTTTCAATTTGATTTTCACAAGCACACTAGCATGTAGCCTGTGGGGCATAAAATCTAGAATCAATGATGTCAGGTTTTAATATTTGGAATGCAGTTGGGTAACTTATCGAGAAAATGACCTTGGCATAAATTCTTAAAAAAAAAAAAAAAAAAAAAAAAAAAATTCGATCATTTTGAGCCTCCCACCAAGTAACCAGACTTCTTACCTCATTAAGCAGTGAGTGTTCGCGTAAAAAAGTGAGAAGTTTGGTTTGATTTATAAAAAAAAATAAAAATTAGCTTAGCTTCGTAGCCTTTTTGACCCCAGTTAGTAAGTCCTTAGAGGTATCTTTACACCTAATGCCCTAAAACCGTCTAGTTTGAGAGTCATTGGCTTAAGGCTCAATACATGGGTCAATCAGAAAGCTTAAGGGAGCTAAGTACTAAAAAAATTAAAAAAAAAAAAAGAGAATTTTTGCCATGGTTGTTTGATCCGATGGGGAGTCTAATGAATTTTGAGTATTGATCCATGCATGATTGAGATGAGTTTTGAAATCTCATGACTATGTGTTGAGTTCACATACACTAGTTGAATCCTGTAATATCTCATAATTGCCATGATTGAAGCTAATTTGTAATTTCCTGAAATTGTGAAGATAGTGTTTGTTCTATTAAGCCTGCTAATGAATGAGAACCATGATGGTCATGATATTGCATTCTTGGGAACTACATGGTTGAAAAATGTTAGTGGGTATCATTCTTGGAAAACCCTCACGAGACTTCACTCGTCCTCTAGGGAACTCCTAGGAGTTTAAAAGGCTTGTTGCATACGCTAAATGCAACTGTACATCCCACGAAAGATGGATTTATCTTTTTATTTTTCACTTTATTTTCTGTTTTGTATTGCTAAGGGACTAGCAATATGTAAGTTGGGGGGTGTGATAAGCGCCGAATGTTGCACATTCAAGCCCCTTAATTTACATATGTTAATTTCTTAGCATTGTTATTTGTTTGATTTTGTTTTGTTTTTGTGTTTTAGGTTTTATTTGACAAGCCATTGGAAATTGGGCTTAAAAGGGCAAAAGCTGAGCATTTTAGATCTAGGATCGAGCATAGCTATTCCTGAGCTCGAGCGCACCTGAGCTCGAGCGCACGCCTGCGGCCAAGGATCGAGCGCACAAAACTTAGGATCGAGCGCACACGGGTGTGTGGTGCACAGTAACAATCCTTTTCCAGCGTGGATTTGGTTTTCAGTCTCCCAATTGAACTGGGAGACTGAACTCTGGTTTTCTCAGGGTTTCTAGGGTTTTTTGGGTTCTCCTAATCCCTATAAATAGGGCTTTAAACATTGTAAATAAACAGAGGGCTTTCTAGAGTTAAAATTTCAGTAAATTGTCTATGGAGCTTAGAAGATCATAAGCGGCTAAACCAATTGTGGGGTATTGATGTAACCCTTTCCAAACACAATGGTTTGATTATATTTAATTTCTAGTTTTTCAATTTATACATGTTGATTGTATAACCCTGAGGATTGCTACATTTGATTTTTGTTCTTCATATTAAATGCAATTATTCTTATTATTTTACTATTATTGAATTCAAATCATTCTTACTTTCTGTGATTATAAGAATGATGGTTATACAATGGTTCTTAATTGACATGCAATCAATAGGGTTAGATAGACCATACCTAGGAAAGACGGATAATATTACGCCCTAGTTTAGTGTAATTTAGGTAGACGATCTGTGCCAATCGAAGATGGGTTATGCTATTCCGTTGATTGTATGAAATTATTTCCATGTGTTTTCTTGTTTAAATTATAACATGCATAGAATGAATTGCTAGAATTAAATATAGTTAACCATTGATGTGCAGATAGTGGTGAAGTCAATACCCTACTCTCTCTCTCTCTCATATATTTACTCCCTTTATTTTCATGCACTTTGAATTTACACAAACAAATCATTCGCTTTTGAATTAAGTTAATTTTAATCTTTCAAATTTTAATAATTAAACCACAGCAGTCCTTGAGGTTCGACACCCTCAATATAGCCCTATCCTACGGGATTTGTCCTATTGCGAGTGGTAATTTTATAATTTATATTTTTGGTCACAAAAATACCACAATCAAATGGAACATCAATGGCTTGTCTGAACAAGAAGTGTTAAATAAAATGAATCACATGTCCATGGTTGCTAATGCCTACGTTACTAACCACAATTTAAACCAATAAGAAATTGTTGATCTGCTTTCTACTGGTTTTTCTGGAACTCTTCGGAATTGGTGGGACATACACCTTACTGAAAAATCTCGAGAAACAATTAGGAAAGCTGTCAAGAAAGATGAAGATGGTCTTCCAATATTTGATGAACAACGTGGCACAGGTGAACCTAATAACGTTAACACATTGATTTATACCATCATTAAACATTTTATTAGCACACCTTCTAACATTACTTCTCACATCTCTAATTACCTGAATAATCTTCGTTGTTCTACTATGTCTAATTTTAGATGGTATCAAGATGTTTTTCTTTCTCGCGTTATGGTTAGATCTGATAGTCAAAAACCTTCTTGGAAAGAAAAATTTATTGATGGATTACCTTCATTATTTGGTCACAAAGTTAAGGATGAACTTATTAACTTTAACACTGGATTAATTGAATATGAAAACTTAACTTATGGTGATTTGTTTTCTACCGTTAAAAAACTTGGCATAAAAATGTGCATCGACCAAAAAATGATCAGACAACAAGTAAATGTCATTTTTATAAGTTAGAAATTAATAATAATACGTGTCACGTTTTTGTTGGCTATGATGTTTTTATTGGCTATGATGTGACAAAGTAACAGATTTTGTTAAAATACTTAAAGGAAAGATGAGTGCTATACATCCCAAATTTGTTTCCTAAAAGTTGGTTCCCAAATGATGTATTACCATTTCATGAGATTTATTATTTTCGGAAGCGTGTCACAAACTCATGAGATGGTAACACATCATTTGAGAACCAACTTTTGGGAAACAAATTTTGGATGTGTAACATTTCTCTAAAAGAAATTAATTTCATTGAGTAAACTGTTATTTTGACATAATTTGAGGGCCTATATATTTATAAGACAAGGTGTGATTTGTAATTTTGGCCAATTACAGGGACTTATAAATTATTTTTTATACTACAAGTAGTAATTTATAATTTAGGTTAATCATAAGGACTAATTTTATATTTATCCTATATATATATATATATATATATATATATATATATATAGGTTAATCATAAAGACTAAATTTTCAACATTTTAAATTACTATTTTACCCCTGTTTACAATTCGAATTGCTAAGAAATTTGATGGCATGGATGTCTTTCCCCCATTTCTTTTCTTCTTCATTTTCTTCTCATTTTTCCGTTTCTCTTCTTCCACTTAAATTTTCAACATTTTAAATTACTATTTTACCCCTGTTTACAATTCGAATTGCTAAGAAATTTGATGGCATGGATGTCTTTCCCCCTTTTCTTTTCTTCTTCATTTTCTTCTCATTTTTCCGTTTCTCTTCTTCCACTCGTAAGTGCAAACCTTGCACGCGAGTGATTTATTTAATTTTTTTCCGTATTCTCAAATTGTTATTTTTTTTTTTTAGCTGTGAAAGGGATTTTCAATTTACGGATTATTGTTTGGGGCATGATCGTTATTGTAGCACAAATCTCCGAGATTGACAAGGAGTCCATCTCATCTCCAACACTATCATCACACGTGCACCTCAGACTTGCACAATCAGGTTGACTCAAAGTTATCCTTTATCCGGATCTATCAAGATAAGATAAAGGTTGACTCAAAAGTCAACCTTCAAAGGCTTGTTTTCAAAAAAAAAAAAAAGTGATTTCTCTAAAATTTCGGCTTGCCAGTTATAGTAAAATCTTTCCCATAATAGTAATACCCCTCTTCCCTATATATAATTATATATGCCTCCTATTGCTACCCAAAATCCGATCCTTGTTATTGTTTTTGAAACACGCTCTCTCTCTCTTTGCTCACTGAAAACTCTCTCTCTTTGGTGCGTCGATCTCTTTCCGTCTCAGGTTTACTTGCCCGCCTATGGAACTCCAAGTTTTGCTAGGGTTTTATTTTCTTAGGTTTTTATATTTAGGGTTTGCTTGTCCTATGATATTTTCTATCTGCAATAAACTTGGGGAAACGCCGAACCTCTTGATTGTGCGCCGTTAACAGATCTTCTTTTTTTATTCTCGGGTTGATCGGAATTTAGGGAAAAATTAGTCAGTTATTATCGATTAAATTCAGGGTATCCTTTTATGGGATTTGGGGTTTCCTAGATATGTAAGGTTTACTCTGTCTGTTTGATCGGAGTTTCGAAATTTTCGATGAAGGGTTTGATGAAATCTGTGAAATTAAGCCCTAAAACTTGAAATGGATCAATTAGGACTTTATTCCAGAGGGGTTTACTCAGTTTGATTGGACCTTTGGAAAGTTGGGAAAATTTTCAGCTCTAAGGTTTACTCTGTCTGTTTGATCTGAGTTTCGAAATTTTTGAGGAAGGGTTTGATGAAATCTGGGAAATTAAGCCCTAAAACTTGAAGTGGATCAATTAGGGCTTTATTCCAGAGGGGTTTACTCAGTTTGATTGGACTTTGGAAAGTTGGGAAAATTTTCAGCTCTAAGGTTTACTCTGTCTGTTTGATCTGAGTTTCGAAATTTTTGAGGAAGGGTTTGACGAAATCTGGGAAATTTAGCCCTAAAACTTGAAGTGGATCAATTAGGGCTTTATTCCAGAGGGGTTTACTCAGTTTGATTGGACTTTGGAGAAAATTTTCAGCTCAAGGATTTGTTTAAGCTCGGGATATGAAACCCTAAGCGTGAAATTATGAAGGATATTGGGTTTAATTTCTTCAATAATATCTTTACAGTTTGCCCAATTTGGTGAATGTGGATTTGAGGGGTTTTACTGAACTTAAGGCCGCTGATTGATTTTGATCTTCTGGGGAGGACATCTATGTGAATCAGTTTGCTCAGCCTGCTGGTTGTTTTGGATCTTCTGCCATGGAAGAGACATATTTGTTTTGTTTTGAATCGCAACTATGTGGATCAGTTTGTTCATTCTTTCGTTTCATGTATTTTTGTTTCATAGATGGACAGCAAGACAGCAAGAAAGCCTTATGTTTTTGATCGCCTGGGAAGAAAACCTGCTCACAACAAGCCTGTTTGCATCTTCTGGCGTAATGGTAAATGCCTCAGGAACCCATGTAGGTTCCTTCACAGTGAACTACCAGTCATGTGTGCTAAGAAAGGGTCCAACACGGAGTCATCTAATCAGCAGGATCTCCCTACAAAGAACTCCAATTACATTAGGACCAAGAACAAATTGATTTTGAAAAGGTCCTTGGAAACTACTGTTGAAAATTCCCGAGAAGATGCTGGTTCTAAAGACTGCAAAAGGGGAACTTCTAAGAACTTAGCCTTGAAGAATGAGGAGAGTGGTTCCAACAGTACAGAAGATGTTCTTACGAAATCTGAAGATGTTCTTACGAAATCTGAAGATGTTCTTGAGCAAAATGTTTGTCAATACTGGGTGCATGGCAACTGCATAGATGGCGATAAGTGTCAGTCTCTGCATTCCTGGTTTCATGCAGATGGGTTATCGATCTTGGCTCGGCTTCAAGGGCACACAAAGGTAGCACTGTGTTACTTGTTCCTTTTCCTTTTGTATTATACTTTGTTTTCGGGAAAACATTCAAAAATTAAAGATTTTTTATTTTAGAATAAATTATCCAAATTTTTAATCTGCAATTTTTACTTATGATCATGCTTAGTGATATGTATTTGTTTTAGTATTTGAATGTTAAAAGGACCTAAAATTGTATTAGAAATTTCAGTTTATGTGGAAAAAAAAAGAAAAAAGAAAAGAAACAGAAGGTTATGCTGCCTGCTATTACTTGCATATTTGACTTCCTAATTTCCAGTTGACTTAACTTCTTAGTTGCATCATTAGAGGGTTGTTAATCTTAATAGTGCAAATTGGGAAGATAGCTTGAAATAGCCACAATTTGGGCCGTGGGGCTGTGTGAGATTGGATAGTAGCATTCGAAAGCAGAATTTTTTCATCTTAAACACCATTGGTGGCCAAAAAAAACAAGTACGGTTGTACTGTCTACATGATTGCTGTAGTTAGAAAAGCATGCATTCAAAAAAAAGGAAAGCCAGAGAAGAAATAAAATGGATAAATAAGATGTGATAAAATATGGAAGAAACATTCTAGGCATATAACAAAAAGTTCTAATGCACTCTTAATGCTTGTTATTAATGTTCTTTGACTTATATTTGATATTCTTGAATGATGTTTACTGGACTTATCAAAAAATGAAACAGAAAAGAAAGGAAAAGGTACCCTTCGTATTAGCTAGAAATTATAGTATAATGTTGAAGAAGCTAAAATACTGCATAAAATGGAGAGATTATTCTGTGGATGAATTTTAGTACAGTGCTCGAGTAAAAGGCAGATTTAAGTATTTGTAATCTATTTATTGACGTAAAATCATTTGTTTTTTCAAGACTTTTATTAATAACTAATTCACATGACTGTAAGGCTGTGTTAATATTCTGTTTCTTGTGTGTTCTATTGAAATGCCAGGGATAGCTGGTCTAACTATAAAAAACGTGCCATGCGATTTTTTTTAACTTTCTTTTGTATCTTTTCTCCACAAATGGAGCATACATAATCTGTATATTTGTTTGGTTTTTATTGAATATCTTGTAGAATCCTTATTTATGACTTTTGTGATAACAGGCTGTCACGGGGATTGCACTTCCTGAAAAAAATAACAAGCTTTACACAGGCAGCAGTGACAGAACAGTTCGGATTTGGGATTGTCATACAGGACAGTGTGCTCAAGTCGTTGAACTTGGTGCCGATATAGGATCAATGATTAGTGAAGCTGTTTGGGTGTTCATTGGCATGCCAAATGTTATTAAGGTAAGCTATACCCTCAATATGTTTTGCTTTGTTATTGTTTTAATTTTCTTATAGTTGTTAATATTTTGTATCATTGCTCGATATGTATGCTCAATCTAGCATTTTTGATGATGTTCGCAGGCATTGAACACTGAGTTAGGTGCCGAATACGATCTCAGTGGACCGATTGGTCAAGTCTACGCCATGGCAACAACTCATGATATTACGCTTTTTGCTGGAGGCCAGGTAATCACTATGTTCACATTTGCTTTCTTAAAATTCTCGATCAGATTTGATTTTGTTAGTGGTTTTGACTTTTCTGTTTTTTGGGATTAATTTTTTTTTTTTTTTTTAATTATAAATTTTAAATCTATTTTGTTGTTTGAGAAACAACGTAGCTCGTGTTATACAAAGCA
This sequence comes from Corylus avellana, assembly GCF_965113065.1. Taxonomy (NCBI): domain Eukaryota; kingdom Viridiplantae; phylum Streptophyta; class Magnoliopsida; order Fagales; family Betulaceae; genus Corylus; species Corylus avellana. The sequence continues at coordinate 35,880,826 of NC_142490.1, read as the reverse complement.
ATTTATAAATCACCTAATATCATGATAATGCTCGAAACCAAATTAGATTTTGGAGTTTGAGTCTCTTGGTTGTATTCTCTGTAGTGGCTAGATATTCATGCAAGATTGACGGCCTTATTTATCGTCTCTTACTTTTGACACTATTCTTCTGCAGCACTTTTCATATTTGTATTATTGAATTCTAAATGGGTTCATTATTACTTGTAACCGCAGGATGGTGTTATTTTAGCGTGGAAGTGCACTTCTGAAACTAATTCCCCTTTCCAACCCGTCGCATCTCTTAAAGGACACACATCAGACGTAGTAGCTTTAACTGTTGGACGCGAGCGGTTGTATTCAGGTTCTAAGGACCACACAATAAGGGTAAGTTTGTACGTGATGAAGATAAATAATTGCACTTATAACTTTTGTTCTCTTTAGTAGTGATTTGATGAGACACTTTTGATTTTTATTAAAAAAATGGTGGTATTTTGCTTCTTTCTCTTCTCTTCTCTTATGGTAGCTGCAAATTGAACTACTTTTTAGTTGTTCTGTATGCTTCAAGCATAAAAATCAGATTTACTTCTAACTGACTGTTCTTGGTGCTGACCACCTTGTGTCTATTTATTTATTGTATGTTATTTGATTACTTTTATCTTCTTTGCAACATAGATAGTGTAAGCAATTATATCATTCCATTATTTTTCGGACTTGAAGCAATTGAGACTGTCATGATTTTGTTCCTTCACTTGATTAATGGAGGTTCACTATGTATACATTTGCAAAATATTTTGATAAAGCTATTTGACTTGATGTTGATATAAGTAATTGCTCGACTGTTTCTTTTATCACTCTTCATATTATCTCTATTTCGTGTTAATAGGTTTGGGATCATAAAACTTTAGAGTGTGTTATGACACTGGATGGTCATGCCGATACTGTGACGTCCCTTATTTGTTGGGAGGATTTTCTGTTATCCGGTTCTTTGGACCGGACAGTAAAGGCTTGGGCTATGAATGAAGAGGGCCGCGTGGAAGCAATCTATACACACGTTGAGGAACACGTAAGTTATTCAAGCACCACAATCCTTAAATTGTATATTTGCGCTCATTTGTTGCTTGGCCGACATTTCTTCATTTGCTCATGGTTTTTGATGGTAGTTGAAGTATGGTATATAGACCTATTCTAAAGGACCCAATTTTATAATGTGTGTAATAGGGTGTTGTTGCTTTCTGCGGGATTGAGGATGGGAATGGCAAACCAACCTTGTATTGCTCTTGTAATAACAATTCTGTCCAGTTGTATGAAATGCCATCGTGAGTACACTAAACCCTCTTTCATTCATGACTCCAAATCTCTATTCTTTTTCCGGTTGGCAGTGAGTCACATTTATTATTATTGTTGCTGTAGATTCGGTGATGGGGGCAGATTATTTGCCAAACAAGAAGTTAAAGTTATTCTACAAGGTCCAAAGGGACTCGGACTTTTTTTTACTGGGGATCAAACTGGTTTGGTAACGGCGTGGAGGTGGTTACCAAAATCCAAGGAGTAGCAGATTTTTTACCAACACCCCCACACTTGGAGGTATTCCAAACAATGCTTATGAATGTGACAAACAAAATAATGGCTTGTCCTCACACTTTGGTAGATAGCCTAAAAATTGACAATCATACCATTCATAATTTATTCTAATAGCCAAGTTTTACGTGTATAAATCTTTCATGCTAAATATTAATAGAATAAACCAATTAATCACAATAAGATATATTTCCAATAATAGTACACAAGTGCTTTAAGAAATGACTTTTATAAGTTCATCTTTCTCTAAGTATGATATGTCATTTTCTCTTATTTCTTTTCTGTCAATTGACAATTTTCTAAAGCTGTTTTAAAAAAATAGTAATCAACACTTGTGATTTTTAAACATGATTCTTATAAATAGAAGTTGCATATTATAACCTCTATTAAGATATTAAAATAAAATCTTTTCGACTAAAATCTCAGTAAATATGCGAAGTATCAAGCTCAACCATATAATAATCTACTATTATATGCTCATTTTCATAAATACGCCATTGCTATCATTCTTATGATATGATAAATTTATCAGATATCAAATGAGCCTCAATACGACTATCAATAATCACATATATTTTATTTTTAATCAACATGTCTGGAAAAATTAAAAGTTAAATAATATAGATGAAAAAGTAGTAAATATTTTTAAAGTATTCATGCTAATCTAGCATGTCATAGGTAACATAAGTGCTAGATACGATTTATTTTTTGAAATAGATCAATCAATAGAGGGATACCGCTTATCAGATACAACATTCATATATAAATTTTCACCGGCTTTAATTCAATCAGGGAGCACCTTCTTCACTTATTATTATTATTATTATTATTATTTCATTTAGTAAATGAAATTGTATATCATGTCTTAAAAAAAAATTAAGACCTATAAATCAGAGTTTAAAAACTCACAGCAGAGCCAAACAATTTTACTCCAAGATCTTCCAAAATAGGTTATCGCCATCACACACCAACTAGGTGTCATGAAAATCGCTCAACACAACACGCGCACCATGCCTATTCATTCTACGATGTGCTTATCTACAAGAATTTTTAGCAAAGTAGTATGCTTTGCACACAATTAGCAATGTCTATATATTTTCTCCATCACAGTATGAGTAACTACTCACTTTTGTGATTGTTAATCTTCATGGATGTTCTCCAATAAGCTTAGCACAACATAACATAAAGTGTTAAGTTCTAAAAATCCATAAAAGGCTTAACAATTTTTATTGCAAGATTCGTGACCCATTCAATAAAATATTATTTGACGAACAAATTAAATAACACAAATTTGAGGTCAAATAATCAAAAACTCTTTCAATCAAAATATTCATTTTCAATACTTACACACGAAATTAAAATCTTCTTTTGATAAGTGAATCAATTATCAGGTTTTTTTTCACAACAAAATCTATCCTCTCAAGAATTGATTTCATATTTTTTGTATGCGAATTGTATATTGCAAACTCTTATAGTATTTGACTTCTCATAAGTTTAAATACTATTGTGTTATAACTTTAGGGAACTGCATTCCTTGCTGGATTCTTCAGCACCGCAAGTCCTCCTCGCAATTCAAGTTTGGGGGTTGTTATTCTCAGGCATGCAGTTGATTTTAAATTCTGATTTTCATTTCATTGGCGAGTTTAAAATGATGAACACATGATCACTTGACTAGGGAATTTGAGTTTTGTTACTCTCTTTGGCAACATGAGATGTTACTTGTTTCAACTTGATTATCACAAGCACACATGCACATAGTCTGTAAGGTGCGAAATCTGAAATCAATTATGTTTGTTATCAGTATTTTGAATGCAGTTGGGTAACTTGTCGGAGGAATAACCTTGGCATAAAAAAAAAATAATAAAAAAAATAAAAAAAAAAAAAAAATATTGATCACTTTGAGCTTTTCACTGAGTAACCGGACCTCTTGCCTCATTAAGCAGTGAGTGTTCGCGTCAAAAGGTTGGAAGTTTGGTTTGATTGATAGCATGGCTAGTTTAGCTTCGTAGCCTTTTTGATTCGAGTTAGTAAGCCCTTAGGAGTGTTTTTACACTTAATGCCCTAAAGCCATTTGGTTTGGGAGTCATTGGCTTAATGCTCGATACATGGGTCAATAAGAAAGCTTAAGGGAGCTAAGCATTGCACAGCCTTTGCATAAAAAAATAATAATAATACTGATCACTTTGAGCTTTTCGCTGAGTAACCGGACCTCTTGCCTCATTAAGCAGTGAGTGTTCGTGTCAAAAGGTTGGAAGCTTGATTTGATTGATAGCATGGCTAGTTTGGCTTCGTAGCCTTTTTGACTCGAGTTAGTAAGCTCTTAGGGGTGTTTTTACACCTAATGCCCTAAAGCCATTTGGTTTGGGAGTCATTGGCTTAACGCTTGATACATGAGTCAATTAGAAAGCTTAAGGGAGCCAAGCATTGCACAGCCTGCCCTTGGTTGATCCGATGGGGAGTCCAACAAATTTTGAATATTCAACCATTCATGTTGAGATCATTTTTCAACTCTTACGACTATGTGTAAGTTCACTTTACACTAGTTGAAATCTTGTGATATCTCATAATGCCATGTGTAGTAACTCGATTCAAAATTTCCTAGAATTTTGAGGATGGAGTTTATCTTGTTAAGCTTGTTAATGAATGAGAACCATAATTTTTATGATACTTCTTTCTTGGGGATAACATGGTGGTAACAATGTTTATGGCTATCATTACTGCTGGATCAAAACTGGTTTGGTAACGAACGGCGTGGAGGTGGTTATCAAAATGCAAGGCATCATCACCCCTGGAGGAGTAGCTGATTTGCTTTGTCTTTTTGTTTGAACAGTTACTCATTAGTGGATTAGATGTACAAAATTTTTGTAATGACCCTTTTACTATCTATTATATGATAGAATGATTCAATTCTTTTGTTTGATCCATTTAACCATGAATGCATGTGACACTTCTCTCTCTCCAAAATTGACGTTAGACTGCAAAATCCATCCGACGTAGTCAAGGTGTGCAGCGTGTAATATATATATATATATATATATACCTGTGGAAGAGGCATTAATTTCCTTTGGTGTGATGCTGTTAGTATTTAACATTGGATTAGCCAAAAAAATGCAAAATGGATATTTGATTGTATTAGGAAAAAAAAAAAAAAAAAAACGCGGAGCCATTTTATTTTTTATTGTTTCTCTCACATGTTTTCTCTTTTTCCCAAAACTTTTCCCACTTTGCAAGGGAACCATTTGGGGTGTTTGGTTGTATAATTTGGTATTTTTTTTTTTCATGGAAATGGTTTTTTGAATTAAAATGAATAAAAATTTAAAAATAAATATTATTTTAATAGAATAGATAAAAATATAGCTAATCGGATGTAAAAGCCTTTAAAAATTCATTAGCAAAACTAGATAAAGTGAGTTTTGAGGAGCCATTTTGCATAAAAATTTGACTTCTGCATGGTGAATGCTCTTATATTGTTATCTGAACATACTAAACATTTGAAATCACTCATTGTGCTGCTTTCTCTTTTTGTAGAGAAAGAAGCTCCCACTTCTCTCTAAGAGAAGTTTCCACCCCCTTGTGAAGTTTTTCCTCCGCCTTGTGCGGCTGTCTGAGGGAGGGATGGAGTTCTTTCCCTCTCTCCTCCTTTCCACCCTTGTTCTCCATCATTTGCTTCTCTTTTTCTCTCGTTTTCCTTCATTCTCTCTTTCATTTCCAGTTGTTTCTTCCCCTTTACAGCAGCTCCCATCGCTCCTCTGCTATAACCGTTCAGCATTGTCCCATCTCCACCATAGATCGGCTGAGCCCAGCCTCCACCTGCCATCCATAAACCTTAGTAGCCCCCTAAATGGTGTTTCTCGATTTGGTTTTTTCAAAACTCGATCTGTCAACGCCAGGTAGCTCCACCATCACGCGTGCCTCACCACCATGCTCTACGACCTCTACGCTTCCTGACGTAACCATCTGCACCTTCGTCCAGCCAACACTTGCCGAAGCGTGCGCCACATGCACTCGAGAGTGGATCTCCCTTGTGGACGCGTGGTCCACACGCTCCAGAGAGTGGACAATTGTCCTCCACGCGTGGCTCCTCCGATTTGTCCTTCGCCTACCTACATCCGCCCTCGCCGGTGTTTTGTGGTGTTTTGTTCCTCTGATTTTGGCACTCCGATCTCCATTACCAGCGTGTGTTCATCACGCGCCGGTGATTGGCTTACACTCGCCGGCCTAAAATCTCCATCCTCCATTAACGATGTTCCTGAGGATTTTTTGCTTGCTTTATTGTATTTTACTTTGTTTTCTGTCTTATATTTATGATTGTTATTTTTTGCTTTTATTGTCTTTTGTTGAAATAATTATGATGTGAAAATTATATCGAAAATATGAGCGGAAGCAAGATAGAAAATAAATACAAAGATGTAAGGGTGGTTCGGTGTTAGACACCTACGTTCACCAACTGGAATACCCCTAAGGGCTACATTGTGTTCATTAACTTCATTTGTCTACAATACAAAGGTCCCTATTTATAGGTTAATGTTTAAATACAATTATTGTAATCAAATCCCCTTGATTTGATTACAATCCCAATACTTGACTACAATCAACCCATAAATAAAGAATATTTGATCAGCATAATTATAGAATATACAGAAAATATTATATATTTTTTTATATATTCTAACATCCCCCCTCAAACTCAAAGTGGAATATTTTGGAACCTTGAGTTTGAAATCAGAAACAATGATGACGGTGTGGCGAAGGCCGAAAACGATCCATAGATGGTGGTGACTGCAGGAAGAGATAGAGGCTGGCAGGGCGGTCAGCAACGGCGGTAGGTGGCTGGTGAATGCAGAAGCAAAAGGACCGACAACGGGCCAAAACTTCAAAAGGGACCGACAACGGGCCAGGACTGACAATGAAACAAACTTCAAAATGGGCCCACGACGGGCCAAAATTCAAAAAGAGGCCAACAACAGGTTATGGCTGACAATGAGTCAAACTTCAAAAGGGTTGGTAACGGGCCAGGGCTGACAATGAGCCAAACTTCAAAAGGGGCCGACAAGGTTGAAATGATTTGGTTTCAATTAAAGTTGTTGAGAGAGAACGGTGATAAAGTGGTCGAAAATGGGAACATGAAAACTGAAAATGTTATTTATTGGAGAGCATAAACCAGTGGAGTTGGAGAAAAAGGACGCACATAGTTTACATTCTTTAATATATATAAATGTAAATGTAAAATTGGTCCATGTGGTTGGCCTAAACTACTAATAACTCATTGTGCCGGTGGTATAACAAATAATTTATAGGTCCATGAAGTTAGCCTAAATTATAAATCACTCCCTGTATTAAAAAAATAATTTATCTGTCCCCAGGGTAGACAAAAAATAACTGTTTACTCCCTAAAATCAACTTCCATTAACTTAACAAAATCTATTACTTTGTTACATCATAATGCTATAGTAAATTAACATAATCTATTATATTTAAAAAATTTTACTCCGTCTGTAATACTCCCTCACTTTTGTCTTCCTCGCCATGATTTTGAAGCATTTTGCGAGAATTTGACAGTCGCATTTTGTGAAGTAGTTGACAATGACGAAGATGAGGGAATTGTACGCACAAGGTAAAATTTTGGGATATAAGATATTAGGTTAATTTACTTAGCTGTATAACGTTGAGTGAGGGCTGATGTGTAGTCTTAGTTAGTATCGTAAAATGATATAAAAAAAAAAACTAATTGTCATTTTTGTAAGTTAGAAATTAATAATAACATATGTCACGTTTTTATTGGCTATGATGTGGCAAAGTAACAGATTTTGTTAAGTTACTTAAAGGAAATAGGAGTGTTACACATCCCAAATTTGTTTCCCGAAAGTTGGTTCCCAAATAATGTATCACCATCTCATGAGATTTATTATTTTCGGAAGTGTGTCACAAACTCATGAGATAGTAACACATCATTTGAGAACCAACTTTTGGGAAACAAATTTGGGATGTATAGCATTTCTCTAAAAGAAACTAATTTTATTGAGTAAACTGTTATTTTGGCATACTTTGAGGACCTATAAATTTATAAGACAAGATGTGATTTGTAATTTTGGCCAATTACAGGGACCTATAAATTATTTTTTATACCACATGTAGTGATTTATAATTTAGGTTAACCATAAGGAATTTTCAAATTGTATATCATGTCTTAAAAAAAATTAAGACCTATAAATCAGAGTTTAAGAACTCACAATAGAGCCAAACAATTTTACTCCGAGTTCCTCCAAAATAGGTTATCGCCATCACACACCAACGAGGTGTCATGAAAATCGATCAACACAACACGCGCACCTTGTCTCTTCCTTCTACTATGTGCTTATCTACAAGAATTTTTAGCAACATAGTATTCTCTGCACTCAATTAACAATGTCTATATATTTTCTCCATCACAATATGAGTAACTACTCACTTTTGTTATTATTAATCTTGATGGATGTTTTCCAATAAGCTTAGCACAACATAACATAAAGTGTTAAAAGTTCTAAAAATTCATAAAAGGCTTAACAATTTTTATTGCAAGATTCATGACCCAATCAATAAAATATTATTTGACGAACAAATTAAATAACACAAATTTGAGGTCAAATAATCAAAAACTCTCTCAATCAAAATATTCACTTTCAATACCTACACATGAAATTAAAATCTTCTTCTGATAAATGAATCAATTATCAGATATTTTTTTCACAACAAAATCTTTCCACCCAAGAATTGATTTCATCTTTCTTGTATGCGAATTGTATACCGCAAATTCTTAAAGTATTTGACTTCTCATAAGTTTAAATACTATTGTGTTATAACTTTAGGGAACTGCATTGCTTGCTGGATTCTTTAGCACCGTAAGTCGTCCTCGCAATTCAAGTTTGGGGGTTGTTATTCTCAAGCATGTAGTTGATTTTAAATTCTGATTTTCATTTCATTGGCGAGCTTAAAATGATGAACACATGATCACTTGACTAGGGAATTTGAGTTTTGTTACTTTCTTTGGCAACATGAGATGTTACTTGTTTCAACTTGATTATCACAAGCACACATGCACATAGTCTGTAAGGTACGAAATCTGAAATCAATTATGTTTGTTGTCAGTATTTTGAATGCAGTTGGGTAACTTGTCGGAGGAATAACCTTGGCATAAAAATATATATTTATATATATATATATATATATATATATATATATATATATATATATATATATATATATATTGATCACTTTGAGCTTTTCACTGAGTAACCGGACCTCTTGCCTCATTAAGCAGTGAGTGTTCGCGTCAAAAGGTTGGAAGTTTGGTTTGATTGATAGCATGGCTAGTTTGGCTTCGTAGCATTTTTGACTCGAGTTAGTAAGCCCTTAGGAGTGTTTTTACACTTAATACCCTAAAGTCATTTGGTTTGGGAGTCATTGGCTTAACGCTCGATACTGGGTCAATAAGAAAGCTTAAGGGAGGTAAGCATTGCACAACCTTTGTGTAAAATAATAATAATAATACTGATCACTTTGAGCTTTTCGCTGAGTAACCGGACCTTTTGCCTCATTAAGCAGTGAGTGTTCGCGTCAAAAGGTTGGAAGTTTGGTTAGGTTGATAGCATGGCTAGTTTGGCTTCGTTGCCTTTTTTACTCGAGTTAGTAAGCTCTTAGGTGTGTTTTTACACTTAATGCCCTAAAGCCATTTGGTTTGGGAGTCATTGGCTTAACGCTCGATACATGAGTCAATTAGAAAGCTTAAGGGAGCCAAGCATTGCACAGCCTGCCCTTGGTTGATCCGATGGGGAGTCCAACAAATTTTGAGTATTGAACCATTCATGTTGAGATCATTTTTCAACCCTTACAACTATGTGTTAAGTTCACTTTACACTAGTTAAATCTTGTGATATCTCATAATGCCATGTGTAGTAACTCGATTCTAAATTTTCTGGAATTTTGAAGATGGAGTCTATCTTGTTAAGCTTGTTAATGAATGAGAATCATAATTCTTATGATACTTCATTCTTGGGGATAACATGGTGGTAACAATGTTTGTAGCTATCATTACTGGTGGATCAAAACTGGTTTGGTAATGGCGTGGAGGTGGTTATCAAAATGCAAGGCATCATCAACCCCGGAGGAGTAGCTGATTTGCTTTGTCTTTTTTGTTTGAACAGTTACTCATTAGTGGATTAGATGTACAAAATTTTGTAATAACCCTTTTACTATCTATTATATAATAGAAAAGAATGATTCAACTCTTTTGTATTTTTCTTTGTTTCATCCATTTAACCACATGAATGCATGTGACACTTCTCTCTTTCCAAAATTGACAATTAGACTGCAATGTAAGAAATTTTATTTAAAGTATGTCCCTAATGTCACATATATTATTGTAATTATAAAATATACAGTGTTCAGTAGTTTATTCCAATTAAAGCTTATTGTGTGAAATCAAATACTCTGAATTAAATTGCTGATTTAATTCTTGTGGAACAAGTATTTGATTTCAATCAAATATTCTGAATTAAATTGCTGATTTAATTCTTGTGGAGCAAGTATTTGATTTTCATTACTGATTTTATTTTGTGGAATCAATTAGCTGTATTGATTATTTTTATTCCTTGATGGGAGGAATAATTAAGGTAACAGTTCTAATTGAGGGTCCCTCATCTACCTATAAATAAGGCCTGTATATTCCATCAATTGGTACTCACTGGTAGACATAGGTCAGAAGAACCTCTCAATATTTTTAGTTTTCCAGATTTTGTTTCTATAAAGTTGTTCTTCAATTGGCTTGAGCAAAGCATGGCTAGAAGTATTTATATAATTATTCATTCTGTTGCTAATTTTATTATTAATTAGTATTTAATTATATATTGAATTCTTACATATGGTATCAGAGCCTTCTCTAGGTCATATTTATTCAGCATTAAGTTAATTGTTTATTCAATAGTTATTGTGAACGTTCAGTTTTTATATATTATTTGTTCACACACTATTGCAATAAGGCATGAGAATTTTTTTTTTCTCTCTTATACGAGTATCTATAATGCTTTGTATATGAATATTTGTTTTGGGTCCTTTTGGATATACTGTTTTGTTTGGACTTAAAAACTAACAATTGGAGGGCCTTGACTATATTGCCCTTGTCCCTGTACGAGAAACCTTACCAAGATATGGTTCTAGCCCCACCCATCGCCACTGCCTGGCGACAGTGACCCACTCCCCTGGCCTCCATAAGCGGCGTTTTGCCGGATAAAGGAAGCAGCCACTGGATTTGAAAAGGTGGAAGTTGAATTGAAGTGGGACCTATATGGTGGGCCTGCAGGGTACCAGCTCGCTAAGCCATCGGGGGGAAGCAACTCAAGGTGCATTCCGCGCTGCTCTGGAAAGCCAGCGATGCGCCATCAGTGACGTTTAATGGATATAAACATCCCCGAATCGATACGAAAATCTCCCGTACCGAACTTCCTCCGAAGGTGAGTGAGCCAGCAAGGGCCCTTCCTCTAAAGCCCCACAGGCTTAGCACATGTCCCAAATTGAAAACCTTCTAACCACCTTAATGCCCCCGCACTGGGTCACAAGCCCACACTACCAGGCTCGGCTTACCAGAGCAGCGGCCATCACGGCAGCCTGTGAGGACAACAAGGGCAACCCGTATGGGGTTGCCTATGAGCTGGTTGGGCGGTGGCCACTTGTCGTTGACAATGGTTGTTTGGCCGTTTGAGTGTTGGCCGTTGGTGGCCGGTGCATGAGGAAGGCGGCGGCAACGAGGCATGAGGAAGAAGAAGAAAGGGGCGGCGGCTAGTTTTGGGGTATTTCCGGGTTGGGGAGTTAAGGATTCGGGTAGGGTTTCTAACCCATAAGGAACCGGGTCAAGTGCTTTTGTGCCACTGGGTATGGGTTCATTTTAATCCAAGCCCAATTCAGTTAAGAAAAGAAAAAACTTGGTTTATTAAGTGGGCTAACCCGATTGGGCCAACCCAATACAGAAACCAAAGGCTGACCCAATAAGGAAGCCCAACCCGATAACCCATTCAGTTTTTTTTTTTAAAAAAAAAGAAGCTCATTGGGTTTAGAACTTAGGTTCTTAAGGTATAAAGAGCCTAAGGCTACTTTTAGGACCATTAAGCTATGCAGTTTATTATGTTTTAATATTACATTTTTATTTTACTTATTATTTAATTTGTTCAGTATTAAATTATTGTTTTTTTAATACATGAACTTGAGGATATATTTATTCTTTTATTTATATTGTTTAAATATAAATTGCTTGATGCCTAGACCTGAGAATAATTAACTAGGCCACATATGTTGGTAAATGTTTATGGTACTATCCAAAATTACAATCGGAAAGCTCTGACAAGGCAAGTCTTGGGGCTTAAGTGTGCCATTGTGCGCCCCCTCACTTACTTAGGACACTGTCCAGTTGTACTTTGGAAAAATAGTGTTTACCCACTAACATGTTGGCTTGTTTTTTATTCTTGGAAACTTTATTTTGGCATCTATACAGTTATTGGATGTTAATGAAGTCGTGATTATCATAAGAATTTTGGGAGAGCCACAGCATCCCGATTTTATAATGATAATTGCATCAAGATCATATATGTGAACTTCATAAAGAAAATTAACATCATGTTGTAATTAATTCATAAATTTAATTACTAATCCCCACAGAGACGTTATTATTTTTATGACTTAATTAGAATAAGATAATAAATTTAACTTTAAAAAATAAAATTTTTCTTAGGCCCACAGGTACGGAGAATTTTATTTATTAATGTTAAATTTATTAGTCTTATTAAAGAGTAAATTTCATGCGTGATGCAACCTTTGCCCACAGGTAGGTTGAAATTTACTATTAAATTAACATTGGTTAATTTAAATAAATTAGATGTTAATGAAGTCGTAATTGTCATAATAATTTTGGGAGAGCCACAGTATCCCGATTTTATAATGATAATTGCATCAAGATCATATATGTGAACTTCATAAAGAAAATTAACATCCTGTTGTAATTAATTCATAAATTTAATTACTAATCCCCACATGGACGTTATTATTTTTATGACTTAATTAGAATAAGATAATAAATTTAACTTTAAAAAATAAAATTTCTCTTAGGCCCACAGGTACGGAGAATTTTATTTATTAATGTTAAATTTATTAGTCTTATTAAAGAGTAAATTTCATGCGTGATGCAATCTTTGCCCACAGGTAGGTTGAAACTATTAAATTAACATTGGTTAATTTAAATAAATTAGATGTTAATGAAGTCGTAATTGTCATAATAATTTTGGGAGAGCCACAGCATCCTGATTTTATAATGATAATTGCATAAAGATTATATATATGAACTTCATAAAGAAAATTAACATCGTGTTGTAATTAATTCATAATTTAATTTGCCAATCCCCACATGGACGTTTTTATTTTTATGACTTAATTAGAATAAGATAGTAAATTTAACATTGAAAATAAAATTTCTCTTAAGCCCACAGGTACGGAAAATTTTATTTATTAATGCTAAATTTATTAGCCTTATTAATAAAAAGTAAATTTCATGCGTGATGCACCTTTGCCCACATGTAGGTTGAAATTTACTATTAAATTAACATTGGTTAATTTAAATAAAGTTATTTCATAGCATTAAAGTATATTATTTTTCCTTGGTTATTGGATGTATTCCTACTGCTTTAATTATTAGTATTTTATGTTCCAATAATTCCTAGTGGTAATTTTTCCTGACTGAAAAGAAAATGTGCTTTTCACTTTGGGGTATTTGGAGATTGAATTGGCGTTTCGTGTGGACGAAAACAAGTACGCCACATGAGATTATTAAACATGAACAATTGTAGTGATTTAAATCGCTTAAGTTTCAACGTTCATGAAATCTCATATCAAGGAAAGCATTAGGTTTTTATTCCTTAATGTTTTAGGGCCAAAGAAAGGTAGTTTAGGAACATTTAGTGAGTTCCAATAAGACTTTGGTCTGCACCCTAGTAAGAAAAGCTTTAAAGTCAAACCTTTTACAGTTTCAAAATGTGCGTGAGCACATTATGGAAATGAAGGACATAATAGCTCATTATAAAGTCCCTAAAGGTTGAGTTTTTGAGTCATTGTGGTCAATTTTATTTTAAATTCTCTCATCTAAATATGGTATTTTTCAAATATCTTGTGGCACACATAAGGATAACTGATCAATAAAGAAACTTCTAATCATATGTGTTCAAGAAGATGAGAGATTAAGACATGAGTTACTCATGTTACAGAAAAGACCTTGATAGGCAATCATGTCCAATAGTTGGTGAATGAGAACAAGGTGCCAACAAAGTATTATGGCTATTAAGATACTTGTTTCTCTTACACTAAGGAAAATTATGGGCATATAAAGAATGATTGCATAAAGTATCATAAATGACTTGAAATAAAGGTAATCTCATACATCTACTGTGTCATGAATCTCTTTTATTGACTCTCCTAAATACTGTGTAGATTGAATTTGGTTTAGCGGTTCACATTGTCAACATAATGCAGGGTTTTCTAAATAATATTTGTTTACAATTGGAGGTTGTTGGGATCTATAGATTAATTTAAAAAATTCAGTTATGTTATTTTGACCTTAATAATGTTTCTATATATTCCACAATTCTTTTAGAAATTTAATTTCTATTTTAGTTTGTTAAAATCAAGTTTGAACATTATTAAAATTTTGGGTGGAATATTAAATTAACGGTCTATTTTAAATTGATCTAGATTCCAATTTTTGAAAATTAATTCCTACATATAAATGTTGACATAAAACAGAGTCTTATGAATGAGGAAATCCTCTATGTTATGGCATTGGAGATTGGAATATATCTCCATAAAGAATAAAAAGGTCGATAAATGATAGAGTTTTTTACGACTCTTGAAATTTACTATCTTTGGTATTTATGTGGACTGCATTAACGAAAAGCAGACCAACTATACCACTAAATATGCCAACAAAAGGGTTTTTGAGATTCTTGAGATCATGTACAAGTGTAGACATTTTTCATACTTCTTGCCTAAATGGTTAGAGATATCCTATCTCTTTCGGTAATAACCATATAAGGTTTATGTATCTCTATCTTCTAAATCATAGGGTTTGGGCATTAAATGCTTCCAATACCTATAAGGTAGAAGTAGAGAAACAAAATAAAAGGAAGTCAAGATCGTAAGATCTAATAGAGGCAAATAGTATTATAGTAGGTACATGAAAAGGGGACATGAAAGGTAATACTAATATTCTATTATCCTAATGGACTGAAGCCTTGAAAACCGATGTGTATACATTTAACTGGGTTCCATTTAGGGTTGTTCATAAGACACCTAAATTAAGGAATGAATGGAACCAAGTTCAAATTGTTTACACATATGAGGTTGTCCTGCTTTAGTGAGGATTTATAATCCACACCTAAGGTAATTAGATTCAAGGACAACTAGCGGAATTTTATAGGTTATACACTAAACTCCAAGAGGTTTAGGTTTTACTGTTCTTCATGTAGTCCTAGAATTGTTGAGTCTAGATATTCAAAATTTTTAGAGGACGTTGAACTTAGTGGGAGTGTTTATCCTCAAGGGATTGAATTAGAGGAAGTACAAGAGTTGACTGAAGCCCTTTCACATGAAGGGTGTTTGATTGTACTTAAGAAAAATCAAATTGATTATCTTCATGCACAATCGGTTTCAGAACAACCAACTCATGAGGAACAAGTTCATAATGAACCTACTCAGACTTTGCCAAATGCAAAGGAAGTAGGATTAAGTAGATCCTCTAGAATAAGGCGACCAACAATTCCTAGTGATTATGTTTTATACTTCCAGGAGACTGTTTTTTATGTCAGACCTAAAGACGATTCAAAATTTGTTTTCACATCCTTTTGGGTGGAGATAACTTCACATTATGTTTCAATGCCATGAAGGAGGAGATGAAATCTTTGGCTAAAATTCAAGTCTGCAATCTTGTTGACTTACCAAAGGGAGTTGTAGCCTTAGGCTGCAAATGGGTTTACAAAACCTAGGCTGCAAATGGGTTTACAAAACCTAAAAGGATGCTTCCGGGTAATGTTGAACGATATAAAGCTAGACTTGTAGCCAATGATCTTACTCAAAAGGAAGGCATTGATTATCATGGTATGAGTAGCTAATTTTGGTTTAGAGCTATATCAAAAGGATGTGAAAAACAATTTTCCTGAATAAGAATCTTAAGGAGGAGGTGTACATAAGACAACTTAAGGGGTTTTATTAATAACAGTCAGAAAGCTTGCAAATTAAGGATATCTATTAATGGACTAAGATAGGCCTCTCACTAGTGGTATATAATACATGGTTATTACCTCATATAGGTTTATTGAGAACCTTGTTAATCATTGAATATACCTTAAGGTCAGTGGGAGTAAAGTTACATTTCTTTTAGTCCTGTATATAGATAATATTTTGCTTGCAAGCATTAATTTAGGTTTGCTGCATAAAGTTCCTCTCACAAAAGTTTTGGGAGAGATTCAGAATGAAGAACTATGAATCTTCAGTAGCACCTATTATTAAAGGGGATAAATTCAGTGTAGATCAATGTCCCAAAATGTATTGGAACAAAGGCAGATGAAAAATATTCCATATGTATGCACAGGTCTACATTAGACCTAACATTGAAATATCAGTTGGACTATTGGGTCAATATAGCATTGTGGAATATGCAATAAACCAAGAACTACAGTTTAACCTAAAAAATACACTTACTATTTGGTGGTGTTTATTCAGGTTTGATTTTTGCTAAATGTGTGGATAGTAGAGAATCAACTTCAGTATGTATGTATTGAAGATGCAGTAAGCAGACTACAGTTGCTACATCTACCATGAAAGCAAAAGTCATTACATGCTGTGAATTAATTACACAGGCATTATGGTTGAGATATTTTTGTTAAAGGTCTCAAGATTGTCGATTTTGTAGTTAGACCCATAAAGATCTTCTGAGTTAATTCTACTACAGTGATCTTTTCTAAGAATAAATTGAATAGAAGCAGAAGTATGTATATCGACATAAAGTATCTCAAAGAGAACATTAAGTGACATGAAGTGTCTATTGAGCATATAAGTATTGAATTAATGATTGCAGATCCCATGACTAAAGGTTTACCGGTAAATAAAGTATAAAGTCATGTGGAATATATGAGATTCATTAATTCATTTGTACTTAGTTTCTCTTTAATTGGTCTATAGACATAAAGGTTATGTTATTAAGATTTTTGTGCGCATATATATCATTCTTATCCGTGGGGATAAAATTAAAGTGGAACCCGAATGACTTATAGGAAGTTCATTCATAAAGCACATTATCCATAAGATACTCAGTTAGGGAGGTATTGCACATCGTGATACATGGAAGGGACGGCTTATCATATAAAAGCTTTACCGTCATGATTCGTGTGTGGTATTCCTTGAGTGAGTGGGAGGATTCCATGAATGGTTGGAATAAATAAAGTATTGGCCATATCATAGAACCGAACACCATAAGGAATTTATGTGTCATAAGGGTCAAGTGGGAGAATGTAAGAAATTCCATTTAAAGTATGTCCCTTATGTCACACATATTATTGTAATTATAAAATATACGGTGTTCAGTAGTTTATTCGAATTAAAGCTTATTGTGTGAAATCAAATATTCTGAATTAAATTGTTGATTTAATTCTTGTGGAACAAGTATTTGATTTGCAAATATTCTGAATTAAATTGTTGATTTAATTCTTGTGGAGCAAGTATTTGATTTCATTACTAATTTTATTTTGTGGAATCAATTCGCTGTATTGATTATTTTTATTCATTGATGGGAGGAATAATTAAGGTAACAGCTCTAATTGAGGGTTCTTGACCTACCTATAAATAAGACTTGTGTATTCCATCAATTGGCACTCACTGGTAGACATAGATCAGAAAAACCTCTCAATATTTTTAGTTTTACAGATTTTGTTTCTGTGAAGTTGTTCTTCAATTGGCATGAGCAAAGCATAGCTAAAGGTATTTATATAATTATTCATTTCGCTGCTAATTTTATTATTAATTAGCATTTAATTATATATTGAATTCTTACATGCAAAATCCATCTGATGTAGTCAAGGTGCAACGTGTAATATATATATATATATATTCCAAAGAAATTATCATTGACTTGTCCAAACCAAATAGAATTCCGTCAAACATAATATAAATATTAAACACACTGCTTTTTATCAAGTTATTCGCTAACAATTTATTTATAAATTATTTTCAACGTAAATACAATTACAACTCCTGATTCGCTTTTATTTCTTTTAGATTAAAGGGTTTCATGTTAGAGTATCTCCGAATGTATTTATTTTACCCAACTAAAAAACACTTTTCTTTATTTTACTCAAAACTCCAACAAATTTTCTATTCCCGTTCTACTTTTTTAAAATATTATTTATCCATTTTCTTATTCCTTCCAATTTTTTTTTTTTTTTTTTGCAAGTCACCATAAAATCAAAAAGCACTCGCAATAGTTTCACATCGAGACTTTAATTTTTCCACAAGCATCAATTACTAATTTTCCCTAGGGTTTCAACTGCACAAAAGAAGAGAGGAGAAGAGAAAAGTAAGGGAAAAAAATCTCTCTCATCGACAAACAAAAAGGTGCTAGTATCCCGACAACTGTTGACTAAAAAAAACTATTTATAAATACATTGTTAATATTTATTTTAGAAAAATTATAAATTATTTATCTTATTCTACAAACCAAAATTACGATTTCTCATAACAAAGATTTAATAAGAAAAATATTTTTTAAAATGTTTTACAAAATACTTCTGCGATTTTAAAAAGTAGCGATCCCACTTATTGACCCTTAAGAGGCAACTCACTTTTGATATCTGAATGACTACTTTATAATTACCGCTTCTCTTTCTCCCGAGAGAATCTTTGAACCCTTGTGGTTTTCCCTCTGCATCCGCCTGTGGTGCTTCACCGCCTCGTAGTGAGTGCCTCTTGGGGAGGAGGTATGGCCTTTATCCTCCTACCCTTTCCTTTATTTTCTTTGTTACCTTTTTTACCCTATTGGTTGTCTTCCCTGGCTGTCGTCTACAGTTTCGCCGTCCTTTGTACCGCCATCGTTCAACCTCCCCACCTTTTGCTGACACCATCCACGTCCACTCCAAAACTGAAATAGGATAGCTATAGTAGCATTCGAAAACAGAATTTTTTTCATCTTAAACACCAAATGAGGTATAAAAACAAGTATAGCTGTACTGTCAACATGATTGCTGTTGTAAGGAAAGCATGCATTCGAGAAAAAAAATGCCACAGAAGAAATAAAATGGATAAAGATGTGATAAAATATGGAAGAAACATTCTAGATGTATAACAAAAAGTTCCAATGCACTGTTGATGCTTGATAATAATGTTCTTTGACTTATATTTGATATTCGTGAATGATGCTTACTAGACTTATCAAAACAAGAAATAGAAAAGAAAAGAAAAAGTACCATTCGTTTTAGCTAGAAATTATAGTATAATGTTGAAGATATAATACTGCATAAAATGGAGAGATTATTCTATGGATGAATTTTGGTACAGTGCTTGAGTATAAATTAGATTTTAAGTCTTTGTAATCTATTTATTGACATAAAATAAGTATCTTTTTCAAGACTTTTATTAATAGCTAGTTCTCATGACTGTAAGGGTGTGTTAATATTGTGTTTCTTGTGTGTTCTATTGAAATACCAGGAATAGCTGCTCTAACTTATACAGAAAGCTGGTCTTTTGAATCTTTTATCGAATATTGAAGAGGAGCAGGAGCCCTATACCCCAAAGGTAAAAGGGAAGAGGAAACTCAAGAATTTAGAATGCTACATCAATTTTGAGGCTAGAGGGAGACCTTCTCCGAAGAGGTGCCAGCACCGGCGGAGTTGTGTTGGAACCAAAAATCCATTTTCCTTTTCTCCCAAGATGCGCGCATTAGGGGCATTGGGTTTTTTAGGACTGGTGTTGGGCTATTGTGGGCTTTAGTCTTTGGGTTCTTTTTTTGGTTTTACCGTTTGGCTGTGGCTACTTGGGATTTTTGGGTTGGGTCTTCTTGGTTTGTGTCTTTGGGTTTTAAGTTGGGCTACCTATGTATACTTTTTTGTGTACTTAGAAGCGCATTGCCCATTTTTGATATATACACTACAAAAATTGCATGATTTTTTTACTAGGGGTTTTTGACGTGTCAATGGTATTGACACGGCAAAAACCCCTTCTGACGTCTGCCTTTTGACGTGTCTCAACGATTAAAAAGGAGGGTGTCAAAAAATCGAAGTTTTTGACATGGGAATAGTACCATGTCAAAAATTTTTGATGTGTTAGAGACCAACACATCAAATTTTTTTTTTGACATGGCAGTGTTCCCATGTCAATTTTTTTGACGTGGTGAATTTCAGCACGTCAAAATTTTTTTGACGTGGTGAAAATCATCACGTCAGAAATTTTTGACGTGGCAATGTTGCCATGTCAAGAATTTTGGAGAACTTTTTTGACGTGTCACTCCATTTGACATGTCAAAAAGCTTTCTCTTTTTTTTTTGTCAATTAAATATTTTCTGTATTATTTAATTGAAAACCTGATATCCAAAATACAATTACAATTCTATTATCCAAATACAATTACATTTCCAATCCAAATTATTTACAATTCCAATATCCAAATACAATTACAATATACAATACACAATATACAATATATAATATCCAATATACAATATCCAACATAAGCTATCCAATACATATCCAACATATAATATCCAATACATATCCAATATCCAATACAATATTCAATACATATCCAACATACAATATCCAATACATATCCAACATACAATATCCAATACATATCCAATATATATTCAATATATATACAATATACAATACATATCCAATACATATCCAATATCCAATATATATCCAATATCCAATACAATATCCAATACATATCCAATATCCAATATCCAATACATATCCAATATCCAATACATATCCATTATATAACCAATATATATCCAATACATAACCAATATCCAATATATATCCAATATCCAATACATATCCAATATATATCCAATACATACCCAATATCCAATATATATTCAATATCTACTACATATCCAATTTCCAATACATTCAATACATATGAAATTCCAACACAACTTCATTAAACAAAATTCTAACACATATACTACTTTCCAACACAACACAGAACAAAAACAAATATATACATCGAAAATACGTTCCAACACAAGACAAAACGAATATACAATCAAACTATCTCTATTCTATCTGCTACAAGTAAGTTCCAATTAGTCTCAACAAACATATTGGTTGATCTAACTATATACATCAACAAACGACTATCTACAAACAAATATACAAAATATATAAAAAACTTAACAAACAGTAATGAGAAACGACGTGCTCAGCCCAACTCAACATACTAACCCCCAACGCTTAATCTGCATTACCTGCAAATGAGTTGTGAACCAATAATAATCAATAAAAACATTCAAAACATAGCTATACAGTGATGCAAATATATGTTAGTTCTAAAATGGACTACTGTAGCAAAGCGTTGCCAATTGGGATAATACAAAATATATCATTACCTTTGTGGGGCGCAAATCCAGAGGTCGACGCGAGCATGGCTTCAAGCTGGCAGAAACGGGCCTCAAAGATGGCATCTTTCTCTGCTATTTGAGCTTTTTATTCTTCAATCTGCTTGGCCATCTCATCCATCGCACGTCTTTGTTGTGCCCGCTCCTCTTCAAATTCTCTAATCCTATCTGTCATCTGTGAGAACGAGGAGCTCCCAGGATTCTGAAACCGTGCTTGGGACGGTGTATAGTACGAATGTATGCTGCCCCACACTGGCAGAACATTCAGACCCACCTGTCGGACCCTGCCAGCGTACTCCGGCTTATTTCCGTGCGCCTGAGCATACACATTATTAGGTGTCCACCATACCGTCCCTTCAGTCACGCTCGACGTCAATGCCGAGTCAGTGGTTATCAATTCCTTCATCCTCTCCTGTACGTTAAATAACAAGTTAGTATCTCATATAAGAAAGGTTAATCACAAATAATTTATTAAAATATATATCAGTGAGTACTTACACATCTCTCCCTGACCACTTCATTTGGACAGCAACCATCCTTCTTCGTGTGTGTCGAGATGTAATTTTGCGCTCGAGTCGGAGTTGTGCCCAATGATAAGATCTACATTAATATATATATATATATATATATATATATATATATATATGTGTGTGTGTGTGTGTGTGTGGTAAATAAGACAAATACCTCTTGATATGTCACCCTAGCAAAGCTCATCGACCCAGTGCATTGAGGTGTGTTATTTTTTGCTTGCAATGCCTTCATGTAGGCAGCATACTCCTACACAAATACCACAATTAATATGTCAACCCTAACATAATTACAATTAATGAAACTACACAATTACAATTAACGAAACTACACTCGTGACCTACCTATTCTTGGGGTCACACCATTTAGCCAACAACACATTCAAGTCGTCGGCGTTGTGTTGCAAAACAGCATCTTGACCCATTCTTGCCTTTACTGTATCAGGAATATCGTCCGACTTAATTTTTAAGGCGTCTTTCACTACGTGCCTCCAACTCTTTAGCTTCATGCTCATGTCTCTAAACGCGTCCTTTTTAATCGCCTCGAGATTGTACTCAGGTGGGATGTAGAAGTCAGCCTGCACAAGGTGAAAAAGTTAGGCGTATAATTAACCCATTAACAACGTTTAAAATAATGAAATGCACATGCTAAAATAGAAGAAAGAGTTTAACCATACCATCAAAGAGTCCCATATATCCTCCTTCGTATGGGGCGGTACATCCTTCCACTCGTCCCGCAGTCTAATATAATTTTCGCTCCTTATGACTTTGCCGATCATCTTTCGGAATTTCATCTCGCTAAATCCTACGGGCTGCCACGCCTTATTGTACTCGCACACGACCTTTTGCCCGGTGGGGACATCCCACATCTTGTTCGATGGTGGGATGGTCACCACCTGAATATGGATGTGCCCGTCTCGCCCAAAGCCTAACACATTAATAATTGCAAATGTTAGATTTATATAGAATTTAATAGTAAGTACATAAATTATATACGTATTTAATATTGGTATTTGAAGCATATATACTTATTGTCTGGAGCTGGAGATTGCCATCGCCATGTGCACACATCCCTAACTCACTCATCGTAGACAGCAGAGTAAGGGGATCATATGGGTGCTCCGTGTCGTACGGAACCACCTTTGACTGATAGGACTGAGACCCTTCCACATGCTCAGGAAGTACTGGTCTATACCCCTCGTCCTCTACATGTGCGGACCTCCGTCCTCTACTCTTCCCCCTAGTACTCATCTGAACCTGTGAAACACATAACGCACCCAATTAATTATGTATACAATAGATAAAATATGCATCACAATAACCAATCAATGTAGAAAGAAATAACAGAAAACAAGTCAATTAATATGAACTACATATATTATTAGAGCAAATTGTTTTTTAACCACATACGATTATATTGAATCTAAGTCTTGTTGGACGTAGTCAATGTCATCATGTGGATCCACTTCATTATTGCTGGTTAATAGGAGCAGCTCACACTCGTGGTAGTTGGCACATTCAACATCAGGACCTTCACCTTGACCAACGTCGTATACATTTCCAGATTTAGTCCTGACAACGCAAGCCGAATCAGGGTCCCTTTCATCTTCGACGTAAAAGACTTGGTCAACTTGTGACGTTAGCACATACGGTTCATCAGTAATTTCCTAGCCCCGGTGGACATGGTTTTTTAAGCTTACAAGCATCATGCCATACTCGTCTACCTTGTACCCCCTGTCCCTCGTGTTATCCTCTCAATCGTACTTGAACAAAATGTACTTGGTCCTGTCAAAGTACTCCACCTCAATTATTTCCGTCAACTTTCCATAGTACATTTCGCTATTAACAGTCGGCATGCACACGCCGTTGTTCAGCGTCCTCTTTCCAACATCGAATGCAGGAGTGCGAAACAGCTTCCCGTTAACCACATATTTGTTATATCTGGTAGCTGTCTCCTTCGGCCCTTTACAATGCATAACCAGTTTGTCACCTATTTCCTTCCTGCGTCGATCGTCCAATCGATCGACCTGCGAGTATATTATGTACAAATGACCATAAAGAAGTTAGTTTTGTTAGTTGTTATGAACCAATAAATAAATATAATCGGACTGTAATAGTTAAATATCACGGTAGTCTTACATAATCACGGTACCAATCGCAGAATAGCCCATGATGTTGGGTTTGCAACTGATCTTCTGTTGTTCGCCCCCTATCGCATGATCGTCTAAGTGTATCTATGTGCACCCTATAATATGAAATTTAAATTCTATTATAATTCACAACTAAGGGTGCAAGGTGATGTTGAAGTTGCATAGACTACGAATACGACTTACGTCCGTAGTTGAAGGAACTCGTCTGAGTTAAACATAATGTATCAGTGAATTTGTGTCAATGTGACACGGTCGAGGATGACTCGTGTTCCCGCTCCTTTGAACCATCCGGGTTTCTTTGAGCCCTATTGTGAAATGTTGGTGCATTGTCTAAATACCTCGAGCAGAATGCCACCAACTCAGTTGATATGTAGCCCTCTGCAATGCAGCCCTTAGGAGCCACTTTATTGCGAATATTAGATTTGAACCCCCCAAGGCTCCTACATATGAACATAATTCATTCATTATAGTTAGTGACGGTTTTATAATGGAGGAAAAATAATTTGATGAATAATCGAAAAGTTATTTTACCTCTTTACCGGATACATTCACCTATACTATACCGGTTCACCGAGTCGGCATTCATGGACAAGATGCACGACCAAGTGAACCATTATGGTAAAAAAACTTGGGGGGAAGACCTGTTCCATTTGGCACAAAGTGATATAAATGTCACCCTCTAGTAGGTCCATATCCTCTTGTGTCAATGTCGTTGAACATAGGCCCCTAAAGAATGCAGGCATCCCGACAAGTGGTCTAATCACGTTACCTAGCAATGATCCACGCAATGCAATAGGGTGAAGTTGTTGCATAATGACGTGACTGTCATGGCTCTTCAAACCAGATATCGTACGATCACTAAGTCGTACACATCGGGAAATGTTCGAGGCATATCCGTCTGGCACCCTTACATTTCGAAGCACTTTCAAAAAATGTGTTTTCTCGTCCTTAGACATCGTGTGGCAAGCTGCGGGTATATATGTTTGACCATCCTTGGCCGCGTATGGATGAAGTGTATGTCTCAACCCCATTTCTTGCAAGTCTGTGCGGGCTTGGAGGTTGTCCTTCGTTTTTCCTGAATTGTCCAGTATTGTGCCAAGTATGTTGTCCATCACATTTTTATCAATGTGCATGACATCAAGGTTGTGCCGCAATAGATTATCTTTCCAATATGGCAACCTAAAGAAAACACTTTTCTTCTTCCACAATACGTTAGCAGTCTCACCTCCTCTTTCTGTAGGCCCACTCTTCTTCCGTTTCTTGTCTTTTTTCTAAGTATCCGTCCTTGCCTTACAGGCATTCTCATCCCCAAATGCCATATCTTCTAATTGTCCAAGGATTTCATCTCCACTTGGCACATCGGGGGCACATTCTAATTCTTGCTTGCCGTCAAATGTTCGTTTGTTCCTCCTCCATGGATGATCCATGGGCAAGTATCACATGTGCCCCATATAACAATATTTTTTGCCATGTTTTGACCTTCTGGACCTTGTCGAGTACATACAGCAAAGACATGCCTTCTCACCCCTGTTAGGCGACCTGGACAAATCTGCGTATGCCGGGAAGTCATTAATTATCCACGTCAATTGCGCTCGCAACACAAAGTTCTTTTTCTTGGAGACGTCAAATGTGCGTACACCTACAGTCCATAGTTCCTATAACTCCTCAATTAAGGGTCGAAGGTAGACATCTATATCCATTCCAGGTGACTTTGGGCCCGGGATTATCAGGGATAGTATAAATGACATTTGTTTCATGCACGTCCAAGGAGGCAAGTTGTATGGTACAAGCATTACAGGCCAAGTGCTGTGGGATGTGCTCATGTTCCCAAATGGATTAAATCCATCCGAGGTTAGTCCAAGCCTGACGTTCCTGCTATCTGCTGAGAAGTCTGGATGTAAATTGTCGAATGCCCTCCATACTTCACCATCGGCTGGATGCTTCAATACACTGTCCTTAATCTAGCCTTCTGCATGCCACCTCATATAGGGGGCAGTATGCTCTGACATAAACAGTCTCCATAGTCGTGGTATAAGTGGAAACCACCGTAACACCTTGACCGGGCGTTTCTTAGTCGATGATATGGGTTGACCATCCTCATCCAAATGAATTTCATCCTTCCACTTAGATACTCCGCAAATAGTACATGTATCCAAATCCTTATTGTTCTTCCAGAATAACATACAATCATTACTACATGCCGGCATCTTCTCATACCCGAGGCCCATGTCCCTTAGAAACTTTTTCGCCATATATGTATTAACCGGCAAAGCTTCATCACTCGAAGGCAGCAACTGATTGATGAACTCAAGGAAAAATGAAAATATTACGTTACTAAGTCCGCCAACACACTTCAAGTTGTACAGATGTACAGTAGCACTAAGCTTGCTATGTTTGGTCCCATCATGAAGTGGCTTCTCTGCCTTCTTAAGCAAGTTGTAGTACTTTAGTATGTCACCATCGTTGGCTTCTTCATTCACAGTTTCTTCATTCCTCTGCACCACCACTTCTGGCTCACAATTGTCTTCCATGACACCGTGCATGCCGAATAGATCACGCAACATTAACTGCATGTTTTCACCTTGTGTTGTGCTTATACCCTCATCTGTGATCGTGGTAGTCGAAGTAGAGATTGCAACAGGAGACTGGACAGGCTTTTCACCGTGATAATACCAGTTTCTGTATGCAGTCATTATTCCTTTACCCCCTGTCAAGTGTTCAAATACGAAACTCAGCGGGTGGCGCTGCTTATTACGACACGCCTTATAGAGATAGTGAAGTTTTCCATCAGGGATTGTACAGTTCTTAACTACGAACTCCACGAACAATCTACACCCGTCTCTGTATTCCCTCGTACCTCTAGACTTTGTCATCCAACTCTTGTCGATAGCTTTAGTTACTGGAACCCTAATTGAATAAAATAAATCTTAGTTAGTTAAATGTTATTTTTTTTAGTGTATTTATTTAATTACATCGTTTCAATTTTTTGTTTATTTTTAACAAATAAACACATACATTTAGTGTTAATTATAACATCTACATAATATAAGTTTGCAAAACCTAAACAAAATTAAGGTCCAAATTTAAATACATTTGTTATACATGGGGACCCTAGATAAAATAGATGTAGCTATCTTATTTGTTGTAATTTTTTTGTTTTCGTTTTTTATGACATTTACATAATCTAAATTTGTGAGACCTAAATTAATTTTTTTTATATGGGGACCCTAGATAAATTAGATATAGCTAGCTAGATTAAATGTTGATTTTTGTTTTTTCCGTTTATTATAACATTTATGCATTTGTTATATATGGGGACCGTAGATAAAATAAATCCAACTAACTATGTTATTTGTTTTCTTTTGTTTTTTACTTTGTTTTTCGTTCTTAACATTTACATACTTATTCTAAATTTTCAAAATCTAAACATAAATTAACGACCAAAATGGATATGCATTTGTTATTTGTTTTGTTTTTTTGTTTTTTTTGTTTTTTTTTTTCGGTTTAAGCAAGTTTTATGGTTTTTTGGTTCTGATAATGTGCAAAGCAAAACCTACACAAAATATGGGTCTAAATCTACATGCAAAAATCTGCACAAAAAAACCTAATTTCAAAAAATTAGCGTACATAATTTTGCCTGCATGCAAATACATTAAACAATATTCTCACCATACAAAACATATATGTCAAACAAATAATACAATACATATATCTCAAACAAATAAATTAATTAGCTAACATGTAAAATTAATTTGCTAATATAACTACATCAATAATATATAATAATATACACTGTAAATTATATATTTATATAATTTATTTATTTATATAATAGATAAATAAATAAATCAATTAGTATATATATATAATCTATTTAATAACCCACTGTGTATATATATATACATGATTTTCAAGAGCCGGAGAACGCGTGAGAGGCCGTCGGAGTTTGAGCTCGTGCTTGCCGGAGGGAGCAGCGACGGTGATGGTCGGTGAGAGAGAGAGAGAGCCACTGAGAGAGAGAGAACGTGAAAAAGAGAACGGCCGGTAGCGAGCTATGTACGTAGTGCAAGAGAGAACGCGGGTAAGAGAAATGTGGAGGGGAGGGCTGTGTGAAAAACGGCCGGCCGGAGCTGAAAAAAAAACTAGCAGAGGGGAGGGTCTAGTAGCGTGGGGGAGAGAAAGAAAGAGAGGAAAAAAAAAAAAAAAAAGGTGGGGGAGGGGGGGGGGTGGGAAGGCGCTACCAGCTGGAGTTGCGCCTTCCCGAGGAGCTTCTTGATGTGTCAATACAGACACGTCAAGAAGCTCTTGATGTGCCACATGGCACATCAAGAATTATACTGAAAATTAAAATGAATTAATGAAAAATCCTCTTGATTTTTTAAATTGGACATTAACACAATTATAAATTAGAAGAATATTAACAATAAAATAGTAATTTGTAAAAGTATGTGTACTTTTTCCAAGAATATAGTACATGGCACGTCAAGAATTATACTGAAAATTAAAATGAATTAATGAAAAATCCTCTTGATTTTTTAAATTGGACATTAACACAATTATAAATTAGAAGAATATTAACAATAAAATAGTAATTTGTAAAAGTATGTGTACTTTTTCCAAGAATATAGTAGTGCATTATAATTTTGAACCTCCTTTTTCTTTACCCTAGCTCAATATTTCGCAATCTATACAATTAATTATCTGAAAATAGATGTGGATTAGGTAGAACAAAAACTGATAGTAGTGGTGCAGGACTATGAGGGCTTTAGTTATTGCTACTTAATATTATAATATTTCTCAATGAACATTAAAATAGTGATCTGTTTGCTTGGAGTAGGAATCAATTAATGCACTAAAGATCTTTGCTTCTTTAGACAATTTTTTTTTTTTTTTTTTGCTTCTTTAGACAATTAACACCAAGGCTTTTGACAATTAACACCAATTCTTCAAGATATACATTGACACCAAGGCTTTTGACAATTAACAGATTGTCTTCTATATTTAGTTCTTAATTAATTTGATTCCATAAAGTAAAGGAAAAAAAAAAAAAAAAAAAAAAAACATCATCCCTTCTGTCTGTAATAAGCTATGGCTAGGTTTAGGTGGTCACATGGAGGATTAGAGAACCTTTTATTTATTTTACTTAATGAACTTAGTTTGCCTTCGAATAACACATACAAAGCACCCAATCATGTTATTGCTAATTAAGTAATTGATTAATTAGCTATGTTTGCAGGTCCACAGGGCCAACCTGCCAAGCCTGCTACAACTAAAAAGGTTCTCTTTGCATCAATGGAAAGTTGACAATCCTCACGTTGCATGGCACTCTAGTAGATTAGGATATATACTTTCCATTTTCTCTTATATAACACATCATACATACAATATACTTAAAACTAATTAAAGAATAAATAAATTAATATTCTAGATGTATAGATAATAAAATTCATTTTTTCATGAGGGCTCAATAATCCACTCATCGAATATTGTATTTTGTGTTGGCCGAGTTCATGTGAGGTTTGCGGGTCATATAAAATAAATGTATTATGTATGTCCTATATATTTTTAAAAAATTAATATGGCTATCACATTAATATTACTAGAATGATTCATGCATGATAATATCATATCATATTAATGAAATGTTTGATTCATATGCATGTGATAATATTAATTGTACAATAGTATGATTATGATACTAGCTAATTGGCATGCATGTGATATATACGTATATACTAATTAATTTATACTAATATGATAAAATTAATTTTTCATACCAATTCAAATTAATTTACTACATAATTAATTTTAATTAATTATAATTTTTGACGTGTCATAACGCCACGTCAAAAAATTTTGACGTGTCTAAACCCAACACATCAATAAATTGTTTCTTGACGTGTTTATTTAGACATGTCAAAAAGTATTGACGTGGCAAACTTCAGTTACTGTTTGCCACGTCAATAATGTGTAAGTTTTTTGTAGTGATACAATATTACTTTTAAAAAAAAAAAGAAAACTACAGGAAGCATTCCGTGCGATTTTTTTTTTTTTTTTTTAATTTTTAACTTTCTTTTGTATCTTTTCTCCACAAATAGAGTATATGTAATGTGTATACTAATATTTGTTTGGTTTTTATTGAATATCTTGAAGAATCCTTATGCAAGACTTTTATGATAACAGGCTATCACAGGGATTGCACTTCTTGAAAGAAAAAGCTTTACACAGGCAGCAGTGATAGAATAGTTCGGATTTGAGATTGTCATACAAGACAGTGTGCTCGTGTCATTGAACTTGGTGTCGATATAGGATCAATGATTAGTGAATGTGTTTGGGTGCTCATTGGCATTCCAAATGTTGTTAAAGTAAGCTCTGCCCTCAATATGTTTTGCTTTGTTATTGTTAATATTTTGTATGATTGTTCAATATGTATGCTCCATTTAGCATTTTTGATGATGTTGCAGGCATTGAACACTAAGTCAGGTGCCAAATACGATCTCAATGGAAAGCAATTGAGACTATCATGATTGTGTTTCTTCACTTGATTAATTGAGTTTCACTATGGAAATATTTGCAAAATATTTTGATAAAGCTATTTGACTTAATGTCAATATAAGTAGTTGCTTCACTGTTTCTTTTATCATTCTTCATATTATCTCTATTTCGTGTTACAGGTTTGGGATCATAAAACTTTAGAGTGTGTTATGACACTCTGGTTCTTTGGACCGCACAATAAAGGCTTGGGCTCTGAGTGAAGGGGGTAATTTGAAAGTAATCTATACACACAATGAAGAAGACGTAAGTTATTTAAGGATTGTGGTGCTTGAATAACTTACGTGTTCTTCATTGTGTGTATAGATTGCTTCCAACTTAACCCCCTTCACTAAGAGCCCATGCCTTTACTGTGTGGTCCAAAGAATCAGATAATAGAAACTCATTCCAGCAGATAAGAGACGTCACAGTATCAGCATGAGCATCCAGTGTCATAACACATCTCTGCATAAATATTATTCACTGCCAACTGGAAAAAGAAGAAAGGTGATGTGCATTTGCTGTGTCTTTCTTGTTTGAACAATTAGTCATTAGTGAATTAAATGTACAATTCATTTACAATATCGTAACAAATTTTGTAATAACCCTTATACGATGTATTTCTTCGTTAATAGAAAAGAATGATTCACAGGAATAATTATATGATTTAACTCCTGTATTTTTCTTCTTCTATTTAGTCATTCAGTTTATTATCCATTTAACCATCAATGCACGTGAGGGAAGATATATATATTCTAAAGAAACTATCAATGGCCTGACTTTTTAATATTTATGTTAGAAAAATTATACATTATTGGAGATTGATATTAAATGGCCTTATAAGGGTATGACTGGCCATCATACCCTTTTTTTCTCTTCTTTTATTATTATTATTATTTGCACTTTGTAACGTTAGGATCCAGAAAAAAAAAAAAATGTATATTTAGGATTTTAAAATACCTTTTTTTTTTTAAATAATTAAAAAAAAAAAATCTGATTTGTGAATTTGCAAAATAGCTCAACAATTTGCATTTGCTTTTTTTTTTTTTTGCGATTGTTCATTGTCATTCTATATTTAGATTAATTTAGATTTTATATTTACATTGTTTTTTTAAATTAATTATTTATGAATATAAATTTTTGTTACATATTTTAAGGGTATAAAATATATAATTGTAGTTAATAAGATATCGAAAACAACAATGTTTCTATTGAGTTTCAATCAAATTATAAACAAGCTTGTACTGAGATAAATTTTGCAAATCTGCCAATAGATCATTTCTTAAGAAAAAAAAAATTATGATTACTTTCATAGCGATAGAGATCAAATCCGAAGAGTATATTTATACAAACGACATTGTCAACTAGTTAACCATGATTTTCCACAAACACAATTTGAAAAACATGGTATCGTTTTAATCCAACATAGTTTAAAGAATATCCTGATTGGTTGGAATACATCATTTTAAAAGATGTATATTACTTAAAGCATTTACAATGGAAGAGTCAAATGATACTTTTATATAAAATGGCTAATCAGATTTGTAAAAAAAGCCAATTTTGGATTAGCCAAAAAAGTGCAAAATGGATATTTGATTGGATTAGCGAAAAAAAAAAAAAAAAAAACCATACATATAACAGCATTTTTCAAGGGAGCCATTTTTGCTTCTACAATCGACAAACTATTATGCTCAAACTATTGTTCGATATTTTACAAATATTGAGTTTAAATCATTCAATGAATCCACCAATTTTTACAAATCACAACAAATATCCGATTTGAAATTAAATCATCCTATGTATCCGTTTGGTTAACGAATCACAACGGATATCCGATTTCAATCAAATGATTTGATGTATCCGAAGGATGAAACACATCAAATATCCAACTCCAACACATAAAAGTTCATAACATTCAATTAAAAGAGATGAATCAACCAATTGAATGGAAAACTACAACATTCTTATTCAAAGTCAGAATTGTATGAACAAAATACAAGAATATATGATTTTGTCAATGATGAAGCTTCATCTTCAACCTTAGTTGAAGGATTTAGCCTCTCATGACTAAACGCAACATCATGAATTCAATTGAAAGCATAAAATTAATCACACTTACAAAAGAACGCAAAATAGGAGCTTGAAAAGTGTGAAATTTTGACAATAGTCAGAGAACGACGCCCCCCATCATCTTTTACAAGAGAAAAATGCGTTATTTATAACCTAAACCAGGGTTTCGGCGCTGTCAGGTCAGCCTGGGTGCACTCGGTCACACCTTAGGTGCGCTCGAGCGCAATCAGGATTTCATCAGATCTTCCATGGTGCAGGCGTGCGCTCGAGCGTGCCTTGCGTGGGCTCGAGCGCTCAATCGCTCTTCCAGAGGACTTCAACTTCCTTGCAATTTCCAACTTCAAACTGCAGTTTTCTCTCAATGACTTGCAAAACACTAAAACACCAAAACTATCAAAAAAATCAAAAAATAACAAGGCTAAGAGCTTAACAAATACAAGTTAAAGAGCTCAAATATACAATATTTAGCACTCATCAATTATCTTGGGGTAGAGACTCGGTCTTTGGCTTTGTTTTGGTACTCTTTAATATTTGTCCTGCTGTTGTGCATTGCTATTGTGATTGAGAGAGGTCTCTCCTTTACAGTTGTGGTTATTAGATTCTCTAACAGTAAAATTATCCATGCTGTCATCACGTGTCTCTCGTCTGCCGCTACCTTTAGTGAAGCCCAAACTGCATTTCAAGCTGTTCAAGATTGTACTTTTGTAGCTTCAAGCATTTGGTTTTGTCTCCAAATGCAAGATTACATTACCTTCTTTTCTAAAACGCTAGGAGATTCACCTTCCGTTTAGGAAACCAAGTGGTATTTAACTTCCGCTCTCTCTAGTAGAGTATCTCTGAACCTCTGGTTTCCTTCTAGGTTCTCTTCTTTTCCTTTCTCTCCTTGATTATATCTCTTCTTGCTTCCTGTTACTCCACCTTAGTCATGGAGAATACTATCCCTGACTTAGTAGATTTGATCAATCATACTGCAGCTCTTGATTGGTTTGATACTCCACCCACCCGAACCATTCCCACTGTCAACCCTGGTCCGTCCCCTTTTTTCATTCTCGTGGGAAAGATTCTCTCGTCCCAACCTCTCTAAAAAATTATTATCAAGAATAATATCTTGCAAACCTGGAAATTTTTAAAGTCCCTAGTTTCTGAAGATAGAGGGGATAATATGATGGTTTTTATGTTTGAAAATTTAGATGAGCTTAACAGAGCGTTGGATTACTCTCTGTGGAACATCAAAGGGGCTCCTCTTAAGAGGTGGTCTGATGAGGATGCTATTGAAGATTTGGATTTTACCAAGGCTACTTATTGGGTGCAAATTCACAATCTTCCGTTAGAGCTGATGACGGTTGAAAATGTAAGGAATATTGATGCAAGTCTAGGAGAGCTATTGGAAGTTGATACTTTTGATAATCTCAAACTTGCTAGGAAAGGTTTTCTTCGGTTTAGGGTGGTTATTAATCTTTTGAATCCCCTCACTCCAGGCTTCACTCACCATAGGCCTCCAAAGGCTCTACTATGGATCCAATATATGTATGAAAGGCTCTCTGATTACTGTTACACTTATGGAAGAATAGGGCATCTTTCTTATGCATGTATCGTTGAACCTCGTCCCCTTGATCATGGGAGGTATGGTGACAAGCTGAAGGCTAGTTCTCCAAAAGCTAGCAGGGTTGTTCAGCTTATTCTGCCAAGGAGTCAGATTTCTAATGCTCTTGCCATAGTTTCAGTTCATAACAGGTCCTTCCCTAACTCAACTCAGTCGAGTTCTTCCAACTCAACTCAGCCGATTTCTCCGAGATATTTCCCAAGCTCCCCAGGTAACAGTCACATCCCTTTGAGCCCCTCTGTTACTACTCCTGCATTAATAGAAAAGTCTTCATTTGTCAAAAATCAGCTGCACCACATTAACTCGTCCTTATTGCTTACCAACATTGAGAAGTTAAACTCCCTTAAACTTCACTTCCCAAAAAATACGTGGCCTGCCTTTGTCAATTCCTCCTTGGAAATTGGTTCCTCTAGCTCTTTATTGGCTACTCCTAACTCCAAGTTGGATTCTGAGCAATTTAGTTCTACCTCAACTATTTTACTAACTAACCTTTTCCTTCCTTCCACGTGTCCTCTTGTTTCAAACAATCCTTCCACCTCCTCGTTACCTCCTATCTTTTCCTCCAATCTGTCCCCCATTGAAACTCCTTCTTTTTCCAACTTGAAACCTCCCCGCCCTCCAAACAGCCCTTCTTCTAGGAAAAGGTTTCATCCTTAGACCAAAGCCCTTCACACTAAAAAACCAAAAACCAATTTTCGGCATTCCAGTAATATGATTGAAGATGATGATGGTCAAGATGATATTGTGCAGAGTGGTTCTGAGTTATGCAAGACAGCAAGGGTTGAAGGTTTTAATTTCCCCCCACTAGACCAATGAAAATTCTGGCATGGAATTGTAGGGGGTTGGCTCGAGGCCCTACAATTCGAGCTCTTCAGGCTTTGATTAGAGCTCATCATCTTGATCTTCTGTTTTTATCTAAGACTAAAGTGTTGTCTTCTCGTTTTCAGCCTTCTTTGTTTGGATTGGGTTTCTCAGCTTGGTTAGAAGTTCCTCCTTCTGGTCTTCAAGGTGGTCTCTACATGGCTTGGAAGCAAGGTGTGGATATTGAACCTGTCCGTATTAACAAGAATTGTATTTCTTGTTTAGTTTTTTATGAACCTTCTAGTAGTCCTTGGTTGTTCTCTGATGTGTATACTCCTCATAACAGTCCAAGACGAATTGAATTTTGGTCTTTTTTGTCTAATTTGTGGAACTCCTTTTGAGGTGCCTGGTTGTTGTTTCGAGATTTTAACTCCATTTTGTCCTCTTCTGAGAAGAGTGGTGGCCGTGATTTTGGTTCTTCTTCTCATGGCAATTTTGTTGATTTTGTTCACTCAATGCTCTGGTGGATCTTGGCTTTGTGGGTAACAAGTTCACTTGGAGCAACTGTAGGATTGGTAGGGCGAATATCAAGGAGAGGCTTGACAGAGGTTTGGCTAATCAAAGTTGGGTCAATCTTTTCCCCAATTCTTTGGTTCATCATTTCCTTGATACTCAATCTGATCATTGTCCCATTTTGATCTCCATTGTTGGTAGTTATAAGAATATTCCTAAACCTTTCCGTTTTGAAGCCTTCTGGACTAGGGATCAGTCCAGTCACTCGGTTGTGGCGCAGGCTTGGTTGGCTAAGGAGGAGGGTTCTCATGCTTTCTCTTTGAGTAGGAAGTGGAAGAGCATGAAGTGTGCTTTGAAATTTTGGAACCAGCATCATTTTAGGCGTATTCAACACAGGATTAAAGCTCTGATGTCTGATATCTATGCGATTCAATCTAGTCCTCACTCCTTTGTGAATGCGGAAAGAGAGATAGAGTTGCAGAATGAGTTGCATGAGCAACTTCTGAGGGAAGAAGTTCTTTAGAAGCAGAAGTCTAGAAAGTTGTGGCTTACCTGCACAGATCTCAACACAAAATTCTTTCATGCTTCTACTGTTTGTAGGCGAAGGTATAACTCTAACTCTTCCTTAAAGACTAGTGATGGTTCTATGCTGGGGGGGAGGGAGAATATTGGTAATTACTTGGTGTAGCATTTTAGTTCTATGTTTTCTTCAACTATGCCTATTTTAGATGCTAGTCTTAATAGTTTGGTTGACAAGGTTGTTACTGAGGAGGAGAATGTTGCCCTCTATTTAATTCCTAATGAGAGTGAAATTTTCTTGGCTATTTCTGATTTGGGTTTGAATAAGGCCCCTGGTCCTGATGGTATGACAAGGTTGTTTTATAAGACTTATTGGCCCATTGTGAAAGTTAGTGTAGTGGATTCGGTTCAATCTTTTTTTAGGGGTGGTTTTTTGCTTAAAGAGTTCAACCATACCAATATAGCTCTTATCCCCAAGATTGACAATCCTTCTTTGGTGCATCATTTTAGGCCTATTAGTCTTACTAATTTCAATTACAAGATTATCTCCAAGATTCTTTCTAATAGGTTTAAACCTATCTTGCACAAGATCATTTCTCCTGTTCAGTCAGCTTTCCTTAAAGGTGGGTCTATTCATGGTAATACCATTGCTCATGAGTTATTTCATACCATGAAGCAAAAGAAGGGGAATGGTGGTTTAATGGCTTTGAAGCTTGACATGGAGAAAGCCTTTGATTCTATGGAATGGGAGTTTTTGTTAAAAATCCTCAAGCTTTTGGGGTTTCATCCTATTTGGATTCAATGGATTAGGCATTGTATTACCACCTCATCTTTCTCTATTCTTCTTGATGGTGCTCCTTTTGGCAAGTTTTTACCTTCTCGTGGTTTAAGGCAGGGAGATCCTCTCTCTCCTTTCTTGTTTATTTTGGGTTCTGAAATTTTGTCTAGGTTGATTGTCAGAGAAGAAAACTTGGGGCTTCTTCAGGGTATCAAAATGGCAAGGATGTGCCTTCCTATCACTCACCTTTTGTTTGCTGATGATATTATTTTTTCTAGGGCTAAGGCAAGTGAAGCTGGGGTGATTTCAAAGTGTCTTAACACTTATTCTTCTTAGT
This sequence comes from Corylus avellana, assembly GCF_965113065.1. Classification (NCBI taxonomy): domain Eukaryota; kingdom Viridiplantae; phylum Streptophyta; class Magnoliopsida; order Fagales; family Betulaceae; genus Corylus; species Corylus avellana. The sequence goes on along the minus strand of NC_142490.1, from coordinate 35,843,762 downwards.
CAGGGTAGCATATCAATTTGTCCAAATCTGCTATTTTCTTTAGCAGAAATTGCAGCCCTACCACTAAAGATGCTGTCAATAGGATTCTTCACTTGGCCCGGCTACCTTCTCGGGTCAAGTATTTAGGCATTCCGCTTTTAATGCATAGGAGGAAGAAGGATTCCTTTATTGAGCTCAAAGATAGAATTCTTGCTAGAATTTCAGGTTGGAAAGCCAAGCTCTTATCTCAGGCTGCAAGAACCACCTTGGTGAAATCTGTGGTTAATGCTATTCCAACCTATCTTATGTCCTTGTTTCTTCTTCCTAAGTCATTATGTGTTTCTATCAATTCCAGCATTAGGAAGTTTTGGTGGGATATTCGCAGGACAAGAAGCATTGCTTATCTCTTCTTTCTTGGGATAATATTTGTAAACCGAAGTCCTTGGGTGGTTTAGGTAATCGGACTATGGAAGTTATTAATAATTCTCTTCTTGCTAGGATTGGTTGGAAGATGGCTTCTAATCAGCCTCATCTTTGGGTTGATTCTCTCAAAGCCAAGTATTTGTAGCATGGGGTCTCCTTCTTGAATGCTCCTTCTAATGCTCTTGCTTCTTGGCTTTGGAAAGGGTTGTTAAAGAATAGAAAAGTTGTGGAGCAATGTATTTCCATTTCTATTGGTCTTAATGTTGATATTTGGAATTCTCCTTGGATTCCTCTCATGCCTTCTTTTAAGCCTATTCCAAATGTTAACTTGGTGGGGCTCCCTTCTTATGCAGTTGCTGATCTTATTTGCCCTATTAGGAGAATTTGGAGCTTGTCCTTGCTGCAGGATCTTTTTGATCCCCTTACGGTGGAAAACATTCTTAGCATTCATTTGCCTATTTGTGTGTTTCTTTTGATAAGTGGGTTTGGGCTCCCTCTCCTTCAAGGAATTTCTCAGTGAAGTCAGCTCATGATCTCTCCTTGTCTTTGGGGGGCAGGTTTCCTCCTCTTGCCATAGAAGCTTGGGTTTCCCTTTGGGGGTTAAAAGTCCAAGCAAGGTTGAAACATTTGCTTTGGAAGGTTGCCTGGGATATTCTTCCTTATAGGCTAAGATTGGTAGGTTTGTGGTTAGTGAAGATCCAGATGCTTGGCTTTGCCTCTTCTGTAAAGGGCCTTTGTAGACTTTATCTCACGTTTTCTTGGAGTGTGATTTGGCTAGAATTTTGTGGAGATCTTCCCCTTGGCCTATCTCTTTTTCGGCTTACTCCTCCATGCCTATTTCGGATTGGATTCTTGCTATTTTGTCCCCTGTGAATTCTTTTGGTATTCCTAAGTCTGATGTTAGGAAATTTCAATTGTTTGTTGTTCTCATGTTGGATCATATTTGGAGGTGCAGGAACCTCTTAATTCATGAAGGTCTGCAGCCCTCTCCCATTAAAGTTATCCATCAAATTTCTTGCAGCTTCAATTATCATCTTGTGGCTTGGAATGATCTTGCTCTTCCTGCCTTGTGGATGCCGCCAGCTACTGGTTGGTTGTAAGGAAACTTCGATGTTGCAGTGAAGGGCTCTTTTGCTGTTGCAGCAGCCGTGATTAGTGATAAAAGGGGTGATATTGTTGGTGCAGCCACTCAGAAGCTCCTGTGTACAAATGCCCTTCAAGGTGAAGCTCTTGCAGCCTTGCTGGCTTCCGTTTAGTCTCTTCTCTGGGTTGCAATTTACTTGCCTTGGAAGGGGATGCTCTTCTAGTGGTTTTAGCTATAACCAATCCTTCCTTATTTTCCTCTTGGAACTTTGCTCATTGTATAGCTGATGTTCGTTTGGTTTTATCTTCCTTTCAAAGTTGGAATATTTTGAAAGTGTCCCGTAGTGCCAATTTTCGGGCATATGCTTTAGGTAAATGGACCTATTCTCATCTTGTTTTTGGAAGCATTCCCACAGGATCTCCTATTCTCTCTTCCATCCAGATAAAAAATGGGAAAGATCTTCCACTGTATCCCTTTCCTTATTCAATTAGGGAAAAAAAAAAAAAAAGATTGTACTTTTGTTTTTCTATTTTGTTTTGTTATTTGCCTTAAACTAAATTAACAAATATAAAACAAATGGACAAGCACAATAGAACTAAAACGAACAAATCCATTTAATCCACACAAAAAAAAAAAAAAAAGCCTAAAAAAATCTGCAAAAACAAATACGGACTAATAAAAACTTAATCCAATGTAAAATCTAAGAAGTTAAAGAAAATAAGGACCCAAATGAAGTAAAACATACAATAATCAGCATCTCAAATAGGACATAAAATTTGTAAAAAGGAAAAAAATGAAAATTTAATAACACGAATGCAGACCAGATAGGAAAACATAAACTTTTCATGCAGAAATATAATGGAAGACCGAATGGTCCAATACTGTGAATAAAGAGAGTAGAAATTTTAAACCCAGAAAGCAAAACGTACCAAATGCGCAGCAGGCAAAAGGACAGATAGAATATGCGGAGAAAAAAAAAAAAATGGAAGTTAAAGGCTTATTGACAGAACTCACCCGTCAGCAATGGAGGACTCAAAGCAAAGCCTCTTGAAGATTCACATTTCTCGCCAAACCCATCATCTACCAGGAATCAAACGCTGCAGAAATGATAGACCGAGAGTGAGAGGGAGAAATACACTTCGGAGTTAGGAGAGGGAGAGAGAGAGAGGCTAATTAATAAATAGTATGTGGGCCTTCAGTTTGATTATAATTAAGCTGATATAATATAATGTATTTTAAGTTAAATGAGTGAGATAAATGGAAACATTAATTACTCGTATGAATTTGTAAGATCTACATAAAAAAAAATATACATTTTTCCCTAGCTAATAAGATATGTATACGAATTATTTGTAGAATAGCATGAACAAAATTTAGGATTATAACGGAGAACAAGGACCAAGTAGAACTTTTATTTACTCGGACATGGAATGTTTCGTCCCATGGAAAAGGACGTTTATGAGCACACACTATTTTATAATTAATAGAATAGTCAACTTTCTAATTCGGTTATTCATACTCAGGAGTTCATATTGTATCCTACCCATAGGCAATTCTTTTGACAAATGCAACCGATCCTACACTTGGAGGAGAGGTGGACGACAAGTACCAGTACTAGTCAGATGTGAAAGACACCAAAGTTCATGGGTGGATATCCCTTGACCCACCCGTTAGATTCTGGATCATAACACCCAGTGAAGAGTTTCGTTAAGCAAGAACTCACCTCTCATGTCGGCCCCACTTCCCTCTGTGTAAGTCCACCTATCCATATGCATAATAAGTGCTAATTCAATTACTTATTTCCACTATCACATCGTCAAGTTATATGATAGTCATGTAATAATCTACTAAATAAGATTACTCTTTAAACAAATACTCTCTAAAATGATTAAGTGTAGATGACAAATGGTGGGATAATGTTTAAAAGGAAAACACTTGACTACAAATTTTAGTATAATTTCTAAACAAATTCACATCACATTTCATGAGTATCATGTGACATAATATGAATAAAAAAAATTAAGTACTAAAATTTAATAGACACATTTAATTGTTGAGTAACTGACATAGTAAATAACTAAATATCATGTAGATTGTCATGTCAATTTATAGTGGACTTATGTTAAATATTGTAATACTCCTAACAACATTCAAAATTAAGCATAAACTCTATTCGTAGTAAAAACAGTTAGGCATTCATAATTTTTTTTTTCTTTTATAATTAATAGAATAGTCAACTTTCTAATTCAGCTATTCATATTCAGGTGTTTATGAGCGCACACTATTCAGGAATGGACCTTGAGATTAAATTCAAAGATGGAGAGTCATGGAAAAAGGTCTTTGGACCTATATTTGTTTATATGAACTTGATTTCTCATCAAAATGATTATCAAAAGCTTTGGGTAGATGTTAAGGAGAAGGTATGTTTAAATTGAGGTACTCTTTTCTCTAAATCTGAACTAAATTTTGAATTGACTCACAATTGATTTTTATCTAGATGTTGTGTGAGGTTGATAGCTGGCCATATAATTTCAATGAGTCAAGAGATTTCCCTTCTGTTGATCAAATGGAACTATTGCGTGTCAACTGCTAGTTAGTGACCAGTATGTCCCTTCTCTACTTTCACATAATTTTTTTTAGACGGGTTAAGTTCGGATTCAGTTCTAGTTAAATTTAGATTCGTTAGAATTGAAACACTTGTTCAAAATAAAAGGGTCACGTGTCTTGTAACAAAACACAATAAACATGTGTTCCAATACAAATAATTTGAATTCAAGCTAAAATCAAACATGAGCTGAATCCTTTTTATATATAAATGATTTTAATTATCTTGCTTTATCAAGTATATCAGTAAGAGTTTAATTTGGGGGTGATCTGCTTATGTTGGTTTGGCAGTCGTGGTAAAGAGAAATCAAGGTATTTTTCTCCTACATAATTTCACTTTCAATTAATTATATTTATGAATGTTGATCAGACGCTGATTAGCTATAAATTTTGTTTCTTTGTTTATTTCTTTTAGGTGTATCAATTCTGGACCCAAGCTGACGATTAGGGACATTTCGTGATTAAAAAAGTTAGACCCGGGGACTATAATTTCTATGCATGGGTCCATGGTGTTATTGGGGATTATGAAAATGACACCAAAATTACTATTAAACCAAGTAAGCATATAAATGAGAATGTGTTATATATTGTTTACCTAAAGACCAAATCATAACCCAAGAGACATGTCAACCTTTTTTTACCTTGAGAAAATGAGTCCATAATATTATAGTAAAATTTTAAGGATAATATAGCTTTTGTAACAAATTTTTTCAAACCGACTTAATAGTTCATAATTCATTAAATAGTTAAGCAAAATATATGAGTTGTCACATCAAATTGAAAAGAGATTGTCGTAAAATACATAGAATCCCAAACATTTTCCAAGTGCTGAACCAATAACTGTTTTTTACTGTCATATCATCAAGTTGTAGGATATATAATAGTCTACTAAACAAAGTTACTTGATTTGGGTGGGTCGCATCATTATATCACATGTGGCATGTAGATTATACTTTAAATATTATCATAGAATATCTTACACCCAATACTAACTAATTTGACTTAATCAAGAGAGAAGTGTACTAGCTTTCCATGCAACTTGGTGATTGATATAGATTTATTGACATCCAATGCAGGATTGGAAGTCAAATTGGGAGCCCTTGTGTATGAGCCTCTGAGACATGGTCCACCCCTATGGGAAATTGGCATCCCTAATCGCACCGCTGCAGAGCTCTATGTACCAGACCCATATCCAACACTCACTAACCGACTATACAACCACTTAGAAAAGTTAGTTACATGCACTAACATCACAAATTGTTGCTGCAATCTTAATTAAATTTTATTGCTTAGTTTTGAATAATTTATATTTGTAGGTTCAGGCATTATGGTTTGTGGGATCAATATAAATGTTAGCGATTATCATAAAGATTGGTGCTTTGCTCATCTTAACATGTATATATATTTATTTCACCTTTCTTAACATGCTTTTTAAAAATAAAAATAAAAATAATAATAATGAAATGTAAATCCTTCAAGGTAGAGGTATTTTTGTTGAGTAAACCTTGGATACATGACACCACCCACAAGAACTGTGTATCGATTGAGTGAGGACTTGAATAATCGAACTTCTTTATTTCTTTTATCATAATTCTTAGTTCTAATAATACTTTACAAGAATATAAATAATGTGACATGTGAATCAGCAACATGGCATATCAAATTGGAACTTGTTAATGTGACCAAGAACAGAAATTATACATTCCAGTTGGCCTTGGCATTAGCCCATTATGCGGTAATACATGTACAAAACACCGATCCCGATCTGGTACAATAAGTTTTCCTGCTGCACTATAATATATAGGGCAATCCATGTGAAAGTGAGGAATAGGCTCTCCTTGCTCTAACAGGCCTTTGAACTGTCTGAACAACTGCCTGAACAGATTGGGTTTGTTCCTACTTTCATGTGGGTTTGTCATTGCTTTGGATCCAATACCTTTACAGAGTCCATCAAATGAGATAACTTTTTTTTTTTCTTTTTGTTAATATTTTGCTTATGATTTGATGATTGGATTGTAAGGTTTGATTCAACGATGCACGTGCTAGACCTGCTCACTTTTCAACAGGACATATTGGAAGGGACAACGCCATCGCGAGGCAGGGAATCCATGGGTTGTATTGGCTTTACAGCATTGATGTAAAAGGCAATCTACTCCATGAAGGAAACAACACAATCTATCTTAGACAGGCAAAAAGTGAAAACTATTTTCAAGGAGTCATGTACGACTACCTTCGTCTAGAAGGACCTTCAGAAGAAGCCTGATCATTAATTTACAAGATTCTAGATCTTGCTTCCCCATTTGGCAACATTTAGTCACGTATGGTTATCACGTACAATTGTATATAGCTATAAGAACAAATTTATTTGCTGTGTTTTAAGGCTAATTAAGCTTCAACCTTGATTTCTTAGTTCAAAAATGAAATGAAATTTTTGTGGTTATGCTAGTTCAAAAATGAAATAAAATCTAAAAAATGTTTTGAGCCTACTTAAGCATCAATCTCTAAAAAAATTTCATATGCTTTTTAATAGCATTAACTAAATTTTTTTTGCATATTCTTCTCATATGCTCTAGGAATACATGACATTCTTAAATGCTAGTTCAAAAAATTCCTTCAACCCAGTTTGTAAGAAATTTATATCCTTTATAAAATAACATATGAATTATAGAGGACAGTAATATCCAATTCGACACTCCAAAATAAAACTTCATAAGTGTCATCACACAAAAAGATTTAACGAGAAATCAAGTGCTTAATTGTGCATGTGAACTTTTGACATTCCAAAATGCATTGCATCATAAGGTTCATCATTCTTATGTCTTCACCTAATACTTTTTAAAAAAAAAAAAAAAAAAAAAAATCATCACCAGATTTAACCAAGTTTTAGGGTTAGTTAAAAAATGACGATATTTCAACACCCTCCTTATTGCCTACCAAGGTTTAATTTATGAAATTGAATGCGTTACTGCTTTGTGGCCGAGTCACGGGGGCAACCTATAGGATGGATTAAAATATCTTGGTACTGTGTATGAATATAACATTAACTCATTGAATACTGGTAGATAAAAAGAACCACCAAAATATAAAGTCCTACCATCAAATTAATATCGATAGAGTGGGTTGTTGTAGATGTTGGTTACAGAGCATAATGATATGTTGCGATTCTTAAATGTCGCATACAGCTTAAGAATAAATTATACCTAAGATTTATATCAATCCGCCTTCACAAAATATCTAGATTTAATTTATTTTTATCTTAATGAGTTGCTATATATAGACCCCTTGTCACCCATGGGAGGATCTCCTTTGAGTATTAGGCATGCAGGTAGAGTAGGCTTCCTTTAAAACTTAGTTTAGATTTCATTCATCCATGTAATTAAGGGAGGGGAATTGACGATGCTTCAGCAATCACATGCACCTCCTTTCCTTTACATAATTGTAAGATATTTTACTCCCTAATATATTAAAAAAAAAAAAAAAAGGCTACTATCACCGATGGGGGCATGCAATTTTTGTTGTTGTGAGTTTTGAGGACATGCAATCCCACATATTAATGAATTATGAAATACCTTGTCTGTCGTTGTTAATTTGTTAGACAAAGAGAATTAATTCTTTAGGTTGCCGTTAATGCAAGTTACTTTCAATTATTTTCTTGCCTATGACAACAATTCTACCATCCCCAAGAGCAGGGACAGAGCCAGGAAATTTTATGGAAGGAGGCCCGCCAAAAAAAAATTTCGGTTCTTTAAAATTTTTTTAATTAAAAAAATTATTTTTGCTGTTTTTTATGAACTAAAGACTGCCGTAAGGGCAAAATACAGTGAGCATTTGAAAGTAAAGGCAAAAAAAGTAGACATTTGAAAAAAAAGGGCAAAAAATAAAAAAACTTAATGGGTATGGCCCAAAAAAATTAAGAATATGGCCAAAAAGTTTTTATTGGATATGGCCAAAAAATCTAAAAATATGGTCAAATTTTTATTTTTTTAGGGGGGCCAAATGACTAAAATTGAAACTTAATTAACTTAACTTTTTCTTTTTTAACCTTTTTTTTTTTTTACTTATAAATTTTTTTTCCCTTATTTTGGAGGGGACCATGGCCTACCCCGGTCCCCCCCTCTCTCAGTCTCTGTCCAAAAGGTAACTCAATCGGTTGGAATCACGCCTAATAAATCGGAAGTCACTAGTTCGAATTTCCCTCCCCTTTCTTGTGCGGACATCTCAAAAATAAAAAATAAAAAATAAACAACAACAACAACAACAATTTTACCAAGAAATTTGTGATTAAGATTTTCTTCAATTTCAAATAAATTGTAAATTCTTCAATTACAAAAGTTAGGTAGTTTCTTAGCATCAAAATACTTGAAAAATGTCACGTATTAAAAACCTTAAATCTTATTAAGGCAACCAGAAAGAATTTTCCTTTCAAAAGGTTTTTTTTTTTTTTATCACTTTTAAAAAGATGCTTATTGTTTAGAAAACCAAAAGACAATTTTTACCCGAAAGCTTTTAAAATAGTTTTATTTAGAAAACAAAGCGTGTGGTTTCATTACATCTTTATTTCCTGAAAAAATAAAATATTCTACTTTATTAGAAGTCTTATGTATTACGTTTCATCCTCGAGTAATATGAATAATTAATTATAATTACTTATAAAAAAATAATTAATTATATATTAAGCAAATAGTCCTATAATGACCAAAATGTATTGCACTTCAAAAGTTGATCAGCTGGTTTCTCTTTAGAGCAAAAAAAAAAAAAAAGACATGTATTTTGTTAAAGAATTCCCAAAATTAAAATGTATATATATAATTTTAGTTGACACATCACTTTTTTGACGTTTAGACTGTGTTCTTATCAATGAAATGGCAAATATGAACCTGCTAAATATAGTGTGGTGTGTTTCTTTTTTTTTTTGACATTTCTGCACAAGAGCGGGGAAGAAGATTCGAACTAGTGTGGTGTGTTTCTAATGTAAGCTAGTTGATTGGATTGTTTGGACGCGTGTTCCCTTTTTATTTGATATGACAGTCTTGATGGCCATGTATCACTCATCACAATAAAAGATTTAACAAAAGAGGTATAGAGAGAATTATTTAAAAACGGTGCGATCCTCAATGAGTCATTAGATAAATTTTAAACCTTAAAACAATAATTTGATAAAAGAGAACCTCAAAGATCACTAGAGCATTTTCTCAAAATATAGAAAAGAAGACAATGCTATAAAATTTTGATTTTACTGCGAAGGTGCGCAGCTGAAAAATTATTAACCATACCAAGTATCTTCAAAACAACAACAGAATTATATATCCAATTCTGAAGTGAATAATTATATACTCAGTTGAACATTTTGGTTCACTGAAGAAATAGTTCTCATCTTTTAAACTTCAGCCCTTACCCATCTCAATCAAAATTAGTATAAACCATAGGGACTCAGATCAAATTATCAATATTGAATTAACTAGAATTATCTTAATACAAAGAAAATGATTAAGCTTGCAAATGCACAATTCAATTGATGCACATCAAATTGGTCTACCAATTCACAACAAATTAGTGTACATCAAATTGATCAGTAAATGCAACATAAATTTGATAAATAATCTCTCTTCAAAGCTATCTGACAATAGCAACCAGCAAGCTACTTCACTTCAGGTAAATAATCATCAATCTCAGGTGGGATTAGTACTCTGCAAAACATTAGGATATTCTCCAGTTGATATAAACCGGAAAATATCAAGTTCGTTATCTTTAAAATGTACTTTTGCCCCCTTAAAGTGAAAGGACAAAATACCTCTCAAATATACCTCTCAATCCAGTTCCCTCTGCCAAAAGCAATGCACAAGAGAATTAATTTAGCAACACAATTTAAAAAGGTCACGACTAGAGAATCATTAAGGACTAAGAACCATTAGAAAATCAGAAGTCAATGAGGGTATACAGTATAATAGATTGAGATTTTTGGCAGAAAGCAGGCAATTAAAGAGGAATAGGAAGAAGCTTATGTCGCCACTCTGAAATTACTCATGACAAAGAAGCAGCATACATTGTTATTCTGAAATAAGTTGAAGAATTTCTGAGATTTTAAGGATATTGCCCCTTTGAGAGCATTCTTATAGTTGTAGTTATTATGCTAAAAGAATACTGGCTGCATAGATAGAAACAAAAAAAGATCATGAACTCAATAATTGAATTCTCAAAGTTGTTGAAAATTTACAACAAATTTTCTCCAAATATAAACAGCTATAAGTTCACACAGAGACTAACTTGGGGGAAGGCCAAATTTTCGCATTTCAGCAAATACGGCTTTCTCTAGCAGCACAGATGTGCAGTAAGCCTTGAGAAGAAGGGCATAAGTATCTTCAGTAGGGATGCACCAGCTTTCAATAAGTTCTAAATATGCAGATTCTGTATCCTTATACGGTGATTTCTTCCTGTAAGCATCTATAAGCAAATTGTAGCAGATAACATTTGGTTTGAAGGTAGTCTTGTGCAAAACCCATTCATAGATCTGGTAATATGTTCATAATTTTACAGTAAAAAAAGTCAATTAAAGTCAAATGTAAGTATAGATAGCAAGAAAAAGGGCGGGTGTGCTAAGTTTAGTTATGAAAATGCAATTGCTAAGTTTGCTTTATACAGGATCCTATGAACAAATATTGAATCGGAAAAACATGAAGATTCCAATGTGGATTTATTGAAAATACCAGGATTGACAATGTTGAGCTAGTCTAGAGAGCTAACAGAAACCAAGTAAAATGACAAAGTTATTGGTGCGAAAGAAATATTATCAACTCCATTCTATAAGCAGTTTGAAGAATTCAAATACTTAGCCTTTTAAAATTCAACTAAAACCAAAGCCATAGAAACAAAAAAAATCAACTACAGATAAATTCTTTCTGGGTCTTTGTGTCAGGAATTAGAAAAACAAAATAAAATAAGAAAGAGGTACTAAATTCTCACCAACACAATTGAATCATATTGTTTACCAAGATGAAGTTGAACTACATTGATGACAGCTTCCCAAGTGGTATGAGAGATTGGGAGAGTGTCGAGAGAACCCTGGAGTTTATTGGGATCCAGGTTATTCTGTGCAAACTGCAAAATTTACTGAGCAATGGGGCTCAGTACTGGAAAAATTTCATCAACAAAACCAGATCCATATTTCCATCCTCGTCCTCTTAAAGAGCCACCTGTAAAAAGATGATGCATCAAATATTTGAATACTTGTTTCTAATTTATACTTGAATACTTTGAAGCACATAAATATAAGTGTAAAGTTTTGCATTACATCGTTGCCTAGACAACTTCTTGGGATTAAAGCCTGTCCATTTGCCACATTTGTCATATAAAGACCTTCACGTTTGCTTTTCGCAAAGGCCTCAACACTTGAATTCTTGGCTACGTGTTTGCTTTTCGCAACAGCCTCACTACTTGAATTCTTGGCTATGCATTTGAAACTACTCTTATAGCTTCTTGGATCTATGAATATATAGCTATATGGACAACCAAAAATCAACCTACAAAAGTTCATTCATGGTTAATTAAAATTTCACAAATATAATCTCCCAAACATGTTCTCACAATGTACACTTTTCATCAAAAGCCATTACCTCATAAAAGGCAACAGTAGAACCATGCAAGGCATGGTCTTTGGTGCACAAACTGAATTAAAAGAGGTTCTAAAACCTCTTTCAAACTAAAAGGCAAATATGTGGCAATACAAGCCATAATTCATATAAATGGAAGCTCCTTATGTCTGTATTCGTAAGTCTTAACTATTATAAGACCCGCAGTTAGATAAGTATGATTATTTATTGTTTTGAGAACTCAATTACAATTCTTTTAAAATCACATGCAAAGGAAAAAAAAAAAAAAAAACACTGAAGTATGGCAACCAATGAAGATAAATTCTTGAAACTTCATTGCATGTGTACTTGTTTCTGTGATAATTATAAGGACCCATGTCCTGAAACCAATCAAAATGCTATAAAATGATCAAAAACAGTGTAGAAAATAAGTGAACTTGACATGAAATCCATTGTGTACCTTACAGTGTGTGAGTGTGTTACTTCAAGCACAAAATGGATAAGCATAAAAGCCACTATAACACATGTGTCTGGAGAAACTCTTTCTTGCTTATGTTGTGTACTATTTCGCAAAAACACATCTCCGAATTGATGCGAATGCCATAAAAACCAAAAAACAGAGCAAGACTAACATATCAATTCAACAAGAAAACTGCCCAGAAAGAATCAACATAAAATTGAGAACAGAAAATCAAGAACACGATACAAACACAGACCCGTTGAAATGCATAGACACAGTGAGGATTAGACTTATGAATGCATGGAAGTACATGTTATATTATACAAAGACAAACAATAATAAGACTCAACAGCAAATTGCAACAAACACAAAATCTTGAACTTTCTGGAAAACTGTACGATTTTATTAGATTGTTCAAATAATTTGGGACTCACTTTGAATCCAACATCAAAATTGTGGTTTACAAAGAACTAATAACAACTAATCATTAAAAAGAACAAAAAAGAAGACGAAACCCTAATAAACAAACAAAAAATTGAGAGGAAAAAAAATTATATCCGTATAAAAAAAAAATTAATAAAAAATGAAACCCTAGATAAGAAAAAAAAAAAAAAAAAAAAAAACAAAACAAAACAAAACAAAACCTGAGCAAGAAATTAAAATCCTTCCCCATCTCACCGAACATAGGGCAATGGGTAGCGGCAGAGGGGACAGCGATGACTCTTCTCCAGCCACTTGACAATGCAATCTCCATGATAGACATGGGAGCACGGCAGCCGCGTGAGTTCGAGCCCACCCTCAAATTCCTCTGTGCAAATTATGCATTCTCCGATCGACCGAAGCCCATCTTCTTCAAAGGTTACCTTCTTCAATCCCTCAATCGCAGATCGAGTGGCCGGGATGGGCCTCGCCACATCTACCGCCATGGACTCCCTCAAACCCATATCCATCTCATCGTACTCTTCATCATCATCATTCACATCATCCACAACCACAAGCGTGGTGTGTTGAAAGGTTACCGCGATCGGCGACGTTCCCATCCCGACAGATCGAGCCGCGGCGGCCGATGAGATATCTCGCGCTACCGCTTCCTGATGCTCTGCGGGGGCACCCACGTCCGAAAGCAAGGATAGCATGCGCGCGCCACCATCGCACAACAGAGCCACGCGTTTGGGGACCCAGAAGGTTTTTGATCGCGTGCGAGATCGCGCTTGTGCGACGGACACCTGACGATCGTCATTGCCGATGATGGATTTCTTTATTTTAAGGACCTCAGTCGCGCGAAATTGGATGGGAACCTCATCCGGCGCGTGTGGGCGCGAGTCGGAGAGATCTTCGATTCTTCGAAAATCCCACACTCTAAAGCTGAAACCGTAGGAGCTGCCGCTTGACGGCATTATTAGGGTTTGCAATTGGAGCGAAAATCGTGAGACGATGGCAAGAGGATGGCAGAAAATAGGGTTTGCAAGAGGATGGCAGATCTTCGATGGGTGGGATTCCGCGGAGCTGTTGCCGCTTGACAGTAGGGCAAACCAAATTAGCGAAAATACGATGGCAACAACTGGGGAGCGAAAATCGATTTGAGAGCGACAGAACACTCAAGAGAAACGCAATCGTGAGAGGATTGCAAAAGTATTGAAAAGAGTAGCCGTAGGGGAAAATAGGGTTTGCAATATATATAGAGTTTTCTTCTGGGTATGGGCTGTCTGGGTAGGTGCAGAACTTATGGGCTGGGTTAGTTTGAGTTCTAGGCCCATCTATAAAATAAAATTAAAAAATTAAAAAACATGATACACCATTTTGTGCACTTGAAATCAGCCTTTTTCTCTTCCTTGTTGATTGAAGTGTATGATAATTTAATTTGCCAACTTTTCTTCTGTCTAAGAGCCGCCGACCCAAAACGCACGTATGAAGCATCAAAAGCTCGTTTCAGCCAAAATACGGTTGTTTGGTAAAATGGTTGTGAAAGGGAGCATCAAAAGCTCGTTTCAGCCAAAATACGGTCGTTTGGTAAAATGGTTGTGAAAGGACTTTTGAAGTTTCAAACGTTCAAACCCACGTTTGAGTGTAAGCTAGGTAATGAAGCTTCTGCTCAAGCGGACGATTAGAAGAAAGGCGCGCCACAATTTTGTGATTAATGAAATATATGCACAGACAAATATACCCTTACAAATTTCACAAAATGCCAACCAAATCCATATATAAGCATCTCTTCCCACCCTTTGATAAATCCTTCTCGTTGCCGCAGCTGGAGCTGCTCCAGAGTGAGGGAGATCCAGGCAGTTGAGCTATAGCTCCGTTTAATTTTGCTTTTGCTCATCTCTTTTTTTTTTTTCAATAAAACACATATCTTGACATTTATTACATAAGACATATAGAAAAAATATAGATGAACATCGAATAGTGTAGAGAATAGATCAAAGGGAAGAAGATAAAGGAGAGATAACTCACCTGCCTAGATGGTTTTGGGCATCGTGATAGAAGATGGGTTTGAGAGTGAGACAGTGATAGAAGATGGGTTTGAGCGTGGAGTGGGAAAGCCCCCATGTGGGTTCTTCTGCCCAAAAAAACAATATGAATTATCCACCACTGCAGCACGCTACGTGCAATATTTAAAAAATAAAAAAATAAAAAGTAAAAAAAATAAAAAAAAAACCCCACCCCACTTTGCTTCATATTTATCCCACATGGGTTTGAGTGTGCAGTGGGAAAGCCCCCACATGGGCTCGTGTGTACAACATGCTCATTATATATATATAAAGCTTATGATGGGAGTGAAATAATTAGTTTACGTGAACTATTTAATGTTATTCCTGTTGCAGGAATAGAAAGAAATGAATTCAAATCGTTAGTTAACATTTGAGTCGTATTTGTGATGTAATAGAAAGTAAGAATACAGTGACATCTAAAAGCTACGATAAACGTGGATGTAATATTGAAGAGGTTATGGATGTTGTTTGGGGGATTGCTGAAAGAGAAAATGACATTGACATCCTTAAGTTTGCAACAGAGATATTTCTTAAGAGATCACATAGAGAGATGTTTTGTTACTATTAAAGAGCCATGGTTGCAGATTGACTTTATCAAGCGAATGGAAAATAGAAAAATTAATCGTCGTAGCATGGAATAATGTTGTTATTTTTTAATGTTATTTTGTTATGAACTATTTGAAAAGCTATAAGGATTTATTTGAACGTTTTTTTTTTTTTTTTTTAATCTCTTTTTCTTATTTTTATGGGTGCTTATATATTTATTTTGTGTTTATTTCTTTTCTTTTTTTTCCTTACAATAGTGATTATAACACTCAAGATAATATAAGTGATAGTGATTATAGTGAAGAGGAAAATGAAAATGAAAATGAAAATGTAAATGATTTTTATTCTAGCAGCTGCAGCAATAGAATTTGTTAAGAACCATTATATGCCATATATTGCAAAGGAACCTTGTAGGACTTCTTCTCAAACAAGTTATAAGTGGGTTATGAAGATTTTACAAGGTAATCTTGATAGGTGCAAACAAAATTTCAGAATGAAAATGCACGTATTCATTTACTTGTGTAAAGAGTTGAAGGAAATATATCATTTAAGAAGTACTAGGAAATTAACTGTTGAAGAGTTTGTGGCTATATTTTTGAATACTTTAGGCCATGGGTTTGGGAATAGAATAGAGCAAGAAAGGTTTCAACATTCAGGAGAAACAATTAGTAGACATTTTACTAGTGTTTTAATGGCCGTTTCAAAAATTGTGATTGACATTATTAATCCTATTGATAGGGAGTTTAGGGATGTTCCAAGTAAAATTCGTGATGATGGGCGGTATTGGCCATACTTCAAAGATTGTATTAGAACCATTAATGGAACCCATGTACCAGTTAAAATTTCTCCATCAAAACAAATACCATATATTGGTCGAAAAGGTACTCAAAATGTTATGGCTGTTTGTGATTTTCATATGTGTTTCACATTTGTTTGGGCAGGATGGGAAGGTACTACACATGATACACGTATTTTTTTGGACGCTATTCGAAAGGAAGAATTACGATTTCCACACCCACCTAGAAGTTTGTATTTAATAAAAATAACAATTATGAATTATACATGAAAAAAATATACTTTTCAATATTTTTTTATGACCGTTATTCAACTTATTCGTATATTTTTTGAAGGAAAATATTACTTGGTAGACGCAAGATATCCTCACATGAAGAGATACATGGGGCCATAAAAAGGGGAACAGTATCATCTACCAGACTTTTGTCGCGGAAGCTAACCGAGGGGTATGCATGAGATTTTTAATCATGCACATTCATCACTTAGATGCACTATTGAAAGAACATTAGGAGTTTGGAAAAATAAGTGGAAGTTATTACATTGCATGCCGAATTTTTCTTATGATAAACAAGTGAAAATCGTGGTGGCATCTATGGCTCTTCATAACTTCATTAGAAAGCATGCAATAAAGGATGTTGAGTTCCAACTATATGATAATGATAAATGATGCTTTGCTTTGGCCACTGAATAGCCAAAAGGAGGAATTCGGAGTAGGAGATGAAAAAACAATTTTATTTCTCTTTTAAAATTTTAGCTTTTACCCATCTTAATCAAAATTAACATAAATAAAAAAAAAAAACTTAGCTGTGATTTGGCTACTGGGGCCAATAAACTCAAAAGAAGCTACCAACATTGAATTAGCTTGAATAATTTTAGTACTAAGAAACTGGAAGGGGACAAACTCAAACACAGATCTTTCTCTTTTTCCATTTCTATTTTTGTTTTTGGGACTGCATGGAAAAGCCATTTTTTAAATTAAGTTTTGGCATTCAAAACAAAGGACAACAACAGTCTAAGTTTGCTGCTCCAATTCAATTCTAGGAAGTAACTTAATCCTATCAATTCAAAACAAATTAGTTTACATCAAATTGATCACCCCTCCTACAATCCAACACAAATTTGGTTAAAAATATCTCTTCATGGCTGTCTGGCAATAGCAGCCAGCAAACTACTCCACTTCAGCTAAATAATCATCAATCTCAACTGGGGTTAGCACTCTGCAAAAAGCAAGGCACAAGAGAACTAATTTAGTAACACAACTCTTAAAAACATCACGATTAGAGAATCATTAAGGACTAAGAACCATTAGAATAGAAAATCACAAAATCAATGAGGACGGTATAATAGATTGAGACTTTGCAGCAAGAAGGCAATTAAAGAGGAGGAATAGGAAAAAGCCATTCTGAAATTACTTATGACAAAGAAGCAGCATACATTGGTATTCTGAAATAAGTTGGCCAAAAATAGTAAATCATTTGAGAATTACTGGCCATATCCATAGATTATTGTACCAATATATAAACATTGTTACCAAACAAGAGGTATGATCTAAAACTGCAACAAAGTTTGTGGTGTTTTGTCATTTTGAACTATTTTAAGCATTCCACCAGAAACAATTGGCTGTTTGGTGGCCCGTAACGAGGGATGAATAATCAATAAGAGCGATAGATTTTGGTAGGATAATTCGAGGAATCCTAGGCCTCCCAATTTTTGGGTAATTCGAGGAACCCTAGACCTCATAAAACAACTACTAGAGATGAATATTAAAGTTCTCATATTTTTTATTGATCACTTTTAGGTTTATATAGATTATTACATGGCAAAAATAGAAATACACGTAAATAGAAAATATAATTCTAATAGGAGACAAAGCCCATATTTCCTACTAGAGATATTGCTTTATGAGCAAGTCTCGTATTTTCCTAATAAGGATAATAATATATCATTACCTTATTTAATAATAATTCTAATATGCTATTACCGGATCATAGACCCGTAACAAACATATAGTCACATATGGTTAACATGTACAATTGTATATAGCTATAAGAACAAATTTTTTTTTTTTTTTTTTTTTTTTTTTTGAAGAGGAAAACATTCCAGTCACATTCATTCAAAGATAATACGAGCATAAAGCTCTTACAATATAGAGCAAAAAGCTCTGAAGCAACCATAGCCGAAGCTACGAGGTTACAAAACGTTGAAGATGACGTCAAAGATACAACCATCCCGATCTCAAACAAAATCCGCAAACCCATGACTAATCTTCAGATATAACAACAGATCTGCTCCAGACAGACTCATTCCAATGCATAGGTAGCTCTTATTCCTTTACCTAGGAGTAGAAAACCGTCATGCCGAAACTCTTCTTCATCGACCCGAAAGCTAGAATATAGATCTCATCCACAACTCAAAGGTTTGGACCATAAACAAATACCTCACGAATCAACAAGAGAACATAGCCTTATGACAAGCAACAAAACAACAGGAAATATAAAATAAGGAACAAATAACAGGGGAAAAAACAACATAAACGAAAAAATGCAGGGAAAATGAAAGCAAAAAAACCAGAAAGCCAAAAAACTGGAGCACACTAGGCGAATGACGATGGCCAGAAGAAAGGCTGATCGCGTGCTTGTTGGAAATTGAAGCTGGTGTTGGAAATGAATAGGGCCAGTGAAACACAGTGGGGGGCGCGATAACAGACCCGGCAGTAGACGGTGGACGAAAAAGCGGCGCAGAGGAGATCAGTGGCGCACTCAAAAAACTAGGGGTAGTTTGAGTGAATCCCCCAAGAACGGAACCCACAAAGTGTGCCAAAACCAAACAAATAAGTAGAAAACAAAGACAAGCAAAGGGGAAAAAGAGGGGGAGGGAAGGG